>NW_006785403.1:293398-304499 GCF_000442215.2 Lipotes vexillifer | reverse complement strand
CAGCAGGAAATGGGGTCCTCACTAAAGCTACTGTCCCCATTTATGCAACAGGAGTCCTTACGTGTTATATTCAGGTAAGGGAAAAATTCTTTTGCTGGAAAATGTAAAGCACTTTCTATTTAGAAAGATAGCTAATATTATGTCTTTTAATGTGCTTATAATTGAAAATGTTACCCATAAGTGAAAACAAAATTTATTTATTCATTTCATTCAATAAATAATTTACAGTGGCGAGCATATTTCAGTAATAGTCTCTGAGGAAAATCTCTGTTGGACAAATAAATTTAGAGATTTTGTGCTTCTTGATATTTTGTTAGAGGTGTTAGATTGCACTTATTTAGTAATTTCTTTGTGTTTCCTGATTTTCTTCATTAATAAACAACAAAGCACATGTGTTAAGTGAAGCAAACTACAAAATGCTGTAGCATACTATATCATCATTTTTAGTAAGGTACTTTTTAGTAATACTTTATTTTTCTTAATTGTTACTGCATAATAAATTACCCCAAAACATAAAGGCTTATTATAACCCTTTTATTTGCTCATGATCTTTGCTCAGCTAAGCGTCTCTTCTTGCTGGTACTCGCTTGTGTTGCTGCATTCACTTGGTTGGTTGGTAGCGGGTTCAGCAAGGATGGCTGAGCTTCAGTCTCCAGGTAGTCTTAGGGCCTCTCTCTGTCCTCAGGGCCTGTGGAACAGCAGAGCCAGACTCATTACATGGTGGCTCAGGGCTCCCAAAATTGCAAAATCAGAATCTGCTAGGCTAAAGCCTAGGCTTGGAATTAGCACATCACTACTACAGCATTCTATTGCTTAAAGCAAGTCACAGGCCCAGCCCAGATTCAAAAGGAGGGAACTAAATGAGAGCATGAACCAGGAGATGTGGTTCATTGGTGGTCACCAATGTAACAGACCACCTCACTCAGCTTAACATTGTTTTAAGTAAACATATTATGTTTATTAAGGCACATCAGTCATTTTTAAGTGTGAGGCAGTCCCACCTGTGAGGCTAAGATACGGACTCAAGATAAAGCATTTTTAGGAATTAGAATGTGAGAAGCAAACAGGAAGATCTTTTTTCCCAAATTTACCCGATTAATACCTAATTTCTTTTGCCTTTTGTATTCAGAGTAAAGCAGTTCATATTTATTGCACTCTTCTTCCAAAATAGATTTGAACCATCCTATAATATTAAAATATAGTTCTACAGTATCATATGATACTTTGAAACAGAAGCTCCAACTCTGTTAAAGTAGTACAGTATTCTTTTAAACTTTTCTACACTAGTTTCTAAGACTACTCCATAATATGTATACACAGAGAATCCCTGTGTTTAGAATATTTTAAGTCATGTAACCTTAACAGATTGTATCTATTGTTATTCTTAAATTCATGGAGATTTGTATCTATTGTTATTCTTAAATTCATGGAGATTAAGTCCTAGCACATATTATGAGGCACAATAGCGTGAATACCATTTTCCTCTTTAATTTTAGAAGCTCTTCCAGCATAATAACAAGTGTGATATCAATATTTTTCTCTCTCATTTTTAAGCGCTGGCAGTTGGTTAGTACGTTGATTTTCACCATAAGTGGTATTTTAAGGCATAATGAAGTACAAAGTTTGCCTCATGGTAGTCCCTCAGTATAGGTTTGTTGGATAAATGAATAAAGACATGCTTTTTGAGCCACTATATGAAATCCAAGTATCTAAAGAGATAAGAACTTTCCTGCTGGTTACAAAATGTGAATTGAGGTGGCTGTCCTAGATTGCCCACACCAGCTGTTAATATTTTTCTTACTAAACCAAATTTTCTGTTAGAGTTAATCACGCCCTGATTGCTTTGGTAAACAAAACCTATTTTGAATCAAATACATGAGCAGTATTAAATTTCAAAGCTGAGAAATAGTATTATAGTAAATTTTCAAATCAAAGGAATCCATGCTCATTTAGAAGTATATTTCATAGGTCTTATTTCACACTTAAGTTTTTTCAGATTTACAGTTTATCTTCCAAATTTATGGATACTCTGTTTAATATAGTAAGCGACTATAAATGAGTGAGATCTATATTCCAACATAGCTCTGATGCTGGTTTGTCAGTGTCTAAGTTCTTCCCTAAATAGACTGGCGTATTATAAAACTGCCGTGTCCATCCTTTATTCATGCTGATCATTACTTTTGTCAATCACTTATCTGTACCTCATTCTAAATTAACCTGACCATGTAGAAAAAAGGTAGGTGGTAATCTACTCTTCCTCATGGATCTATTGATATATACAGAAGCCATTTATTGTTGAGCTAATAAAGACCTAAAGACAAAATACCTGACTCTCTATATATTTACTTTCTGATAGAATGTCAGATTCCTTCCCTTACAGATTCAGGTTAATTTAACATATGGTTATTATTTTAACTTTCCTATTTAGTAGACCTGCTTTTTCTAACATATTTCTTAATACGGTACTGTGTAAGAAAAAAGAAAGAAACATTTTTTCAGATTATTAAAATAATGGTTTGTAAAAGAAAGATTAAAAGTAAAGATTATTTTTTAGTCAAGGGTGTGACTGTTTTAAGAACACAGTGGTCTATATTTCAGCAGGTGTGAAGCTTCTCACCACTAATAATTTCTCAGATATCAATTTTCTACTATTAGGAGGATAACTATTTTAGTGGTTTGTATTTAAGTATGTAGAGCCAAAGTTAATGGGAAGTAAAATTGGTAAAATAGATTTTAATAAAAGAATATACCTTGTTATGTTTTAAACTAGAACTATCTAATCGATAGTGCAATGATATAAATAATCTGTATCTGAGCTGTCCGGTAAGGTAACCACTAACCACACATGGCTGTTAAACAACTTGAATTGTAACTAGTGTGACTCAGGAACTGAATCTTTTATTTTACTTCATTTTTAGTTTAAATATAAGTAACCACATGTGGTGAGTGGCTACCATATTGGACAGCACGGGTCTAAATCTGTGAATCAAGATAGTCTTTGTCCTCACACCACTGTGATCATAGATATGCTTAATAAATATCTTTAATTAAAATGCTCCCAAATTAGGATATTTTCCCCTTATTTGGTAAAATTTTCTAATTGTAGTTAGGAAATTATGGTTTTAGTTCTACTTGATTGAGTGGAAATTCATTATCAGTCTTTTTCCTCTGTAGGAAGAAGACCGAAAGCTGTTAATTGGATTCTTAGAAGATGTAATGACCTTGCTTTCATTATCTCATGCTCCTCTTGATAGCCTGAAAGCTTCTTTTGTGGAACTGGGGTAAAAATAATAGCTATAGTTTTTTAAAAGCTATATAAAGTTTTAAAATTAGATTTATAGAGTACATACTTTTAGTCTAAAAAGATTGGCATACACACCAAATCTCTTGGTTTTGAGACTTAAGATTTTTTTGTTTGTTTTTGGTTTTTCCTATTTGTACATTCTTAATATTTTGTAATCAATGCATTATAATAAAAGAATGAGGGAAAGGATACAGACATATCTTCTTTGAAGCAGCTGGAGAAATAAAGTCAAGTACAGATTTGAAGAAAATTCAGTATCCCAAAACTGGAAAAGGAGCCCCAAGTGAAAGCCAGCTCATTAGGCTCCTTTTTCCATTCCATTTGATTTGCCTAGTCCCTCATAAGCACATCATCTAGCTGCTTAAGTAGTTTTATCTCATTCTTTACTTATGTGTTTATTAATAGTACTGTCCCACATTTGGATAGGCTTCACAGCCAACTTACCCTTCCATATAGGTGATTTGAGTTATCCTTATTGACCCTACAAACAACCATATATATGATGTAAATAGGACAGTATTGTCCCAGATTTTTATAGATGCAGAAATTAAAACCCACAGAGGTTATAACTTACCCATCTGGCTCTTAGTCCAGTGTTTCTTTCTCATAAGTAATAAATTTTATTTTATTTTATTTTTTATAATTTTAACTTTTATGCTATTAAAGAGTTGAAATATTTATCATAATTGCAAATACTTAGAGAAACTAAAAGTATAGCTCCTGAATATGCTAAAAGTTTGTAGTTTTATAAGGTGACTTCCTTTTTTAAAGAATCTTAGATGTAACCTATTAAACCATACAAACTAATTCTATATGTTTTGCCAATATTTTTATCATTAATATTCCTCATAAATGTAGTATTTTTAAATACACCAGTAAGACAAAATAGACTTTAATGAAAGAATATACCTTTTTATGTTTTAAACCAGAACTATGTGGCTCTCACTTTTAGCATTGATTTTTTTTCTTTCAGTGCAAATCCAGCCTACCATGAGTTATTGTTAACTGTTTTGTGGTATGGTGTTGTCCATACTTCAGCACTTGTGAGATGTACTGCTGCTAGAATGTTTGAGGTATGTAAACAAATGCTTCTGTTGGTTCAGATCATAATGATTTTCTTTGGAAGAGCGAGAGGGAATATTTCTTAAAAAGGCAGAGAGGCTTTTCATACTATGGTGTGTTGATGTATATTTTATGGCATTGAAGAGTATCTAGTTGTGTACTGTGTGATGGGGCAGAAATTTAGCTTTGGTACATTTCAGATTATTTTCTAGCCTCATTGGTTCCTTGAATGTTATTATATTATCATTTCCATTTCTCAGAATTTCTTTTAAATCTTATTTTAATTTCCATCCTATGTAAATCTTCCTGGCTATACTTTCTATTTACTGAGGCACACAGCTATTAAAATAAAGTAAAACAATATAAGATATCTTTAAAGTTGTAAAATATAGTTGGATTCATGAGTAAAATATAGTTGGATTCAATACTTGCAATTATGGAAATATTTATTTTACTGATTATTCCTACTTCACTATTCCCTCACCTTTCATATCTGGAATAACAACATCTTTATACATTAACTGCCTATAGACTTATAAGACAGAAGAGACTTCATATAATTTAACTAGATTTTCTTAAATTGCCACCTACCCAAGTTTAGTATGAAAATTGGAATACCTATCTTTTTATCCATCATAGAGGAAATTATGTTAGCCTAGTGTACATATATATATGTTTCTAGAACTTGAATTTGAGCACTAAAAGTGGTTTAGAGTGTTATTTACTGTTCTTGAGTCTTCTCTTAGAGCCATACCGGCTGGGTTCAGTGTCTGTCTCTGCTACTTAATGCCAGTTTCAAACTTCTCTGTGCCTTAGTTTTCTCATCTATAATGTAAGTGAAGATGATAATAATAAGTATCTATCTCAAAGGATTTTTGTTAATATTAAATGAATTAATACTTCTAAGGTCTTAAAACAGTGTCTGGCACATAATAATAAGAGCTTAATAAATGTTAACTATCATTATGATTATTGTTTTTTTAATATGCTGTTACTTCACAAAATAATATAATAGTTTAGGAAAAGTATACTTATCCAAACTAAAATTGTCCTTAATACACACATGTGATTCTTAAAATATCTTAAAAAGCACTTATTTTCATAAGAATTAGACAATTCAATTTTTCCTGAATTTCAGAATTTTTACATAATTTAAGATAAATTGCAATCTAAAGGATAGAGCACTGACAGATTTGAAATATATACCTTCTAAAACTCTTAAATATATAAAATAGATTTGTGGAATCTAAAGAAAATTCCATCCTTATGAGGAGGTTGAAAATCCTCTGAACATGTTATTCCCACAATTATACATATTTGATAAAAAAAAAAACTAATCACATGTTCTTTGTCAAGATAAATTCCAAATTAAAAATTCAGTTAGATTTCTAGCATAAGTGCCTTCTGGATATAAATAATTTTTGATTATTCAATAGGCTGAAAAATAATTATTACCGTGAAAGAAAAAAGAATTTCTTTAGCCTCCTCTCCCCCTCAAAAGAAAAATATCCTATTTCTTTAATGTACTCACTTAATAGGATTTTATTCTAAGACCATAACAGCTATTTCTTTCTCTTAAACCATTTATTTGTAAAATGTATGTACATACTGGTGAAGCATACAATATAAATGAAAATAAAGAAAATGAAGCGTCCTCCCTTTTTACTTGTTTCTGTGGGTTTTTTTCTGCCTTATTTCTTACATGTGGTTTTTGTCTGGTTTTGGTTTCTCTGTCTGCTGTCAGTGCTGGTTGGAAACTATACCTATGCTTAAGCAGTTTTCAGTGTTCTCTAGGTTGATTATGAGTTTCTGAGTCTAATCTGAGAGACTTATTTTAATGATTTTTCAAGTTCATTTATGATAAAAAAAATTTTTACTGAGCATGCCAGTAAAAGTCATTAGTAGGAAAAATTAAAGTTACTTTTTTGTCAGTGAGGCTTATTTTGAATAATATTGTATTAAAAGAATAATTATTTCATAAGATTTCTTTTGATACTAATACTTTATAATTTACAGTTATGCCTGCTTCCCCTACCCCCAAAATGAGTTAATTCAAAATAAAAACATAAAAAACAGGTCACTTAAAATTTTTAATTTTTTTAATGTGAGACCAGAAACTACTGAGAAGAAAGCAATAAATGGATATACCAGGAACATAATATGAGATACTTAGTGAAATTGAACACTGAATTTAGCTGTGAGTTTTCAGACAGCAGGGCAAAAACGGGAAATCCAATCAGTCATATTCTTCTCGTTGTTAAGTAAGAGACAATATATTCTTGATGTAACAAATTATTATTGAAATTGATTTATAAAAGAGACTTTATTATGTGACTTCCAGTGTGACATAATGGATTTCCCAAACGATGCAGAAAAGAACTTCATATAATGATTTCTTACATCAATCATAAGGAGATAAATCAAGTAACATTAAGACCACAACTCAAAGAAGGCATGGGCTTTTAAGACAAATATGACTGAGTTCATTTTCTAGCTCTACCTCTTTTGAGCTCTAAAACCCTGGGCAAGTTATTTAACTTCTCTCAGGCTCAGTTTCTTCATCTGTTAAAACATTAATAATAATTGTACTTACCTCATCATGTTTAAAAATCAAATGATAAACTGTGTCTAAAATGTGTAATAATTAATAGCTCTTAAATTTTGCTTTCCAATTTTCCACCTTATTAAATTAAACCTAAAAACTCCAGTACAATGAAAAATTAACTTGCCCCCTGAATTATCCCTTTTTTTTTTTTTTTTAATGCTTTTTGGCTGGCACAAGTTAGACATTTCAAGATACACTTTACTAATTCGAATCTAAGCTACCTTATTTATAAAATGATACAGAGAAGAAAGTTGTATATAATGTATTTGAACTTCTGCCCCCTGTTTCTTTCTACCTGACATCTGTAATGTTTAAGGTAGTAACAGAAGTTCTTTTGTCATTTTATTCCTGCCTAAATTATCCATGGTTCTGTTGAAATAAAAATTATTTCAGAATACTGAGGTAGATTCTAAAGTGTATCAGTTGTAAAATGGTAACAGATTATTGTAAAATTAAAAATCTCTGATAAAGGGAGCTCTGCTCTGATGTGCTGTGTAGGAGGAATAGTTAACCCAACACAGTGTTGTGTTTTTATTACTAAAAATTCCACAGCATCTTCCATCTTCTATGAGGACTAGTTCCATTACAAGGTGAAGAGATTGATTAGCATTTAGGATTAATTTGTGTTTACATTCTGAAATAGAGAATGTAGGATTAGGATGTTACCCTTTTCTGTTGAACTCATAAAATTCCGTGATTTTTATAAAAACAATGCGTACAGCTCAATATTGTCCTCTCGTTCTACGATTTAGGGTTGGTTGCTAAATGAATTGTTTTTATGATTAGATTATAGAAATAGGTCTAATTGTGCTCATTGTATTTTTTTTATTTGAGCTTTTAGAGAAATGCAAAACAGAACTATTTGTAAACATTAACTACTTGGATGAGACAAAAACATTTTTTAATTAATAATTTCTTTTTCCAAATATATCACAGATCTTATGTCCTTTGAGTAGTCTTAATAATTCAACTTGCATTTCTTGAATGCCTAGTCTTTGTCAGACACAATATTTAAGTATATTATGTGTAGTTAGTAGCACAATGATCCTTTGAGGTAGATGATAGTGTCACCATTTTCAGATGAGAAAACTGAGTTTCAAGGGATTATGTAATATATCTAAGGCCACATGACCAGTGAGTGGAGAGCTAGAATCTGAACCCAGGTCTGATTCCCACATGAAATAAGTACTTTCCACTAGGCTGCATTATATCTCTGTACCTCAAGAAATAAAGCTACATGATGTAAAAGGTTGGGAATTTTTGTACGTGATTTTTAAATTTACTTGCGTTAGAACAATCAGAAGCAATTTAGTGGTGGCTGCTAGCCATTTGAGTTTGGTTAAAAACAGTCCAGTTTGTACCTTGTTGGTCATAACAAAATTCTATCAGATTTATTTAAAGAATTTAACCATAGAACCCAGTATGTCCTCTTTTTAGTTTCTTTAAAAACAAAAAAAAGGTAAAGCTTTCTTTTAAATTGAACATGGAAATTGCATAGACTATTTGACCAAAAGTACAAACTGCCATTGAATTGGTAACAAACTGTTTTCAGGGACTGCTAGGCTGTGTAAGCTTTATTTTTCTCCTAAGCATTCTCTGCCTTTATAAAGCACTCTAGTAGCAATATTTGCTTAGCTTCTAATTTTGGTTTTGCTTTTGTGTTTTCTCTCTTTCTCTTGGTTGTTCCTTTCTTTTTCCTGTGGCATTGTGTTTGCTCTTTCCATGCATCACCTGTGAATACCCCCTGTGCTGACCAATCAGCTGTTGGTGAAGGGGGTGAATGAAACTCTGGTAGCTCAGAGGGTTGTTCCTGCTCTCATAACTCTCTCCAGTGACCCTGAAATGTAAGTGTTGTTCCTACCTTTTACATTCAGCATCCCTTTCAAAATGCGCCTGTCAAGAAATAACCATCAGCTTTTAAATTCACTGAAGACTAGATTTAGCTCTTTAAAATAATAATATTGGATTATGCTTACTTGATTTTAAACTTTATTATACTACTATTCATGTATTTTTTTTAAGTCAACCTTCACAGTAAGCCTAATGACAAGGGCATATATTGAAAATAATATATTAGTAGTATTTATTAGTCCTCAATAAACGTTTCCAAAACTTAAAACATGCTGATGGACTATTTCTTCCAAGCCAAGAAGGGATGCTCTGCTAATCTCACTAACATGTTGTTACCAGTAAGTATAGTGGCATGAACCAAAGGCTTAACATTTTAATGTCTCGTGTGGGTGACTAAACCAAGAAAGGCCAATGAGTCTGCCTGCCCATCCTCAGTCACAGCTAACCCAGTTCTCATTCCAGTTTACCAAACCATTTTTTATTGCATGTTGACTGGTTTACAGCTGACTCTTCGAGGCATGAGTGAAGCGTTAGTTGACAAGCGGGTTGCTCCGGCCCTTGTTACCTTGTCCAGTGATCCTGAATTGTGAGTTTCACAGACTGCGACCTTAAGTTATCCTGTCTTTTTGAGCATTCTTCTTGGTCTGCTTTTTTTTTTAATTTAATTTGTCATTGCTAGAGACTAATACAGTATATTTACCTTGTACTTACTTCGATATATATTTTAATAATAATCAGTTTTTCATCTCAAAGAAAGTTTCAGTTTCTTTCTTTTTTAATTTTAACAGCTCTGTCAGGATTGCCACAATTCCAGCCTTTGGCACTATTATGGAAACAGTTATTCAAAGAGAGGTAGGAAATGACTGGAATTTATTTAATCTATGTGCTGTTGAGGTGATGATAACACATTACTATACATGTACCCGGTAGCATCATACCCTTCATTTTATTTCTTAGTTACTTATGGGCCAGAAGAGGATCTCAGTATTTGAAAATATGATAGCCTACCAAAAGTATATTTCCATATGTGAAGGCAATCTCTAGTCTTTCTTCTCAGCTAGAAAATTAAGTATAAGCCAACTCTCAGATGTTCTATTTTAAGTCTATCTGGATATTGCAGTTTTGAATAATCCTTCAAAGCAGATTTAGCTCCAAAGGCTTCTATTATCCAGTAGACTTCTGGATAGTCTACATAAATTCCCAATTGCCAGTTTGTACAGATTTGAAGACAGGTTTTCTCAGTTTCACGAACGGAGGCTAGAGGGTACCTATGTTCTTGTAACTGTCATTGATAATCAAGCTACAAGTCATGTCGTAGACTGCTATCATCTTTTTGTAGCACACATCACTGTGACAACCCTCTGTCACTCCTGCTTCAGGAGATTACCAAAGTCTTCCTCCCTAAATAGGTATTTTGATTCAGAAACTTGTGATTTAATTTTCAGTTTGTTAGGTTCTATCTGCAACATTAACTCTAAGACACTTCTCAAAATTAGTTATCAGAATTTTATTCTTTATTATCAAATTGGACATGTCCTTACACAATGAAAAACCCTATACATTAGAAAGTAAATTATTTGTGGGCATATCACTTAGCCACTTAAATGGAAAACAAGGTTTTCCATCTCATAGACATTTTACCAAGAAAAAAATTATATGTATATATACATATATATATAAAACTGTTCCGTAAAATTTTTTTGTCATATAGATTTTTTTTATAACAAAAATTAAACAACTGTGTTAGTTGTGGGAAAAAATGTTTTCCGTTTTTTCAATTATATATTTCACCGGTGGAGCAAAATAAAAAAACACATTGTTCTGCAAAGTTTGCAGTCTTGGCAGAATTTCAGCATGTTCTTAAATCCCAAAATAAAAATGTCTTTTAGGGAAATATGAGTAAGATGTAAGTCATTAATGACTCATTGCTTTCAGAAGGTGAATAAGTGGGTAACTTACACTCTGATTTGTTTTAAGAATTATAATTTAGATACAAAATCATCAAAACTCTATCTTTATCCCTAAATATTGTGGGGTCTTTTCTACAGTTTGTCAGGGAATATTTGTGTTTTTAAAAAACAAAAAATGAATTAACAAGCATAAACAAAAATTTAAGATCTTTTCTGAGCCAAAAGACTAAATAAGTACTTATTTAATTCCAAATTTCTACTATTATGTTGATATAAGTCATTTGAATCCAGTGATGCAAGCCATGTTTAGTGTGTATCCTTCTCTCAATTTGACTGTACAATATTCAATTTTAAGTTGCTGGAAAGAGT
>NW_006785403.1:277894-293385 GCF_000442215.2 Lipotes vexillifer | reverse complement strand
AGAGTGAAAATGCAGTTGGCTTCTTTCCTGGAAGATCCTCAATATCAAGACCAGTATTCTTTGCATACAGAAATCATAAAAACATTTGGTAGAGTTGGGCCTAATGCAGAACCAAGGTTCCGAGATGAGTGTAAGTTGCATTTTTTTTTACCATTTTTCCTGAATTGTAATGTAAGAGCGAGACCATAAGCTTCACTGAGGATTTGTCATGTGTTACATGACACCTTTCTACACCTTATCTTTCATATACTGAAAGCTGAAAGTGAAACAAGCTTGTTGTTGTGGATTGATCGGTATTGCTATTAACTGCTATTAAATGGCTTCTTATACTATATAGTGATTGCTGTAGACATATGAAAAGTAACTCATAAATAATTTCAAGTTATTTTTAAAACAATTCTTACTGTTAATTTCAAAATACTGTGCTCATTATATTTAGAGCTTATTATTTAATTCTTATTTCTAAGGAAATTTTTAAGTGTTTCTAGATATGTTCTTATGAAAGATACATTTCTTCCACCTAACATGCCATTCCACTATCTTGTTTTAAATCATGGCTTGTTGATCTGCTAAATAATCTGCATGATGATCTGCTAAAGCATTTTCTCCAATTTCTATAGTATCACTTTTTACTTTATGACAACAATTTCTTTGGGTGGCATCAAAGCATCCAGTAATTATTACTCCAAAAGCATGACAGTTATCACTGTTATACCTTAGTCCTTTTATTTTTAGCAATTTGACATGCTCTTGGAAAGTCCGCAAGTTTGGCTTCTTACATCAGTTTGGTTTCCATACAAAATTGGATTCTCCCATAGACTAGTTATTGCATTATCTAACCTGGTATTTTTAAGATGAACAACAAAAATATTGTCAGGATTTGGACTGCAGTGTCCAAAAGGTCTGTTGAGGGCATGAACACATACTGAGCTACAGAAACAACCACAAGGTTATTTTTCAATGGGTAATAGTGTTGGTAGCATGAGGAGAAAATAACAGTATTTTACAATCAGTTAACAGAAAAAGGTTTAGTATTTTAGTTAGCATTAGGGATAGTTCCTCATCATAGTAACGTCAGATTTACAGGTGACCCTCTACAGGTGCTTTGACTAACTTTTTTGAGGCTGTCTGTAATTGCTCTGAAGCAGGGAGAATAAGTCTTGGCTGTTGGATCAAGGAATAGGCTGAATAGGCAATGGGTCTTTGGTGGGTGCCGTGTTGTTGAGTTAATAACTGTCTAGAATATGATCTAACCTTTTTGTGTACACTCAAAAGAAAGATTTATGCATCACATAGAAAAGAGAAATATTCTTTTCATAATGGTCCCAAAATAGCAATTAAAGATTGGCTTGAGAAAAAATTGAGGATAGCAATTTCCACTGCCTGAATAGGTGTAGTAAACCATTATCCCTGAAGCCTTCTACAACTTACTGTATACCCACAAGTTTGTCTTATACAATCTTCCTTCACATTCTGGCACAACGAGACTTTTTTTTTTTTAAGACAAAAAAATTTTTTTTCTTCTGTATTTACTACTCAGTCAGTTGGCTTCTCTTTTGCTTTAAAACTTTACCCTGAGGAATTTAATGTCCTATTAATAAGATTAATGGTAGATGAAGTAGAACCCATATTGACAAGGATGCTAAATTGTTATCCATCTGTATTTATAGACAGTTCCTGTTAGGAGTTTAGAGAAAGAACAAAGAATTGCTGGATGGTAATGTCTTCCTTGGAGTGGCATTTTTGGATATTTTTCCCTCTATTTCTTAGAGAATAGAAGACATTGGTTCTTCCAGTGGCCCTTTTTCTCTCCCAACTCTTAGTTATTATAGGACCTTTTGGTCCTGATTTTATCTCAGGGGCCATTTGTTTTATTCAGAACATGATACAGTTTTGTTTGTTTGTTTTCTACTTTTTTAAGTTTATGAGGCTCTCTGAAAATGTTCAGTCATACCTTGGAGGTTTTCTAACATGGCAGTTTTACATTTCAGATCAGTTTTTTCAAAGTTCCTTATTTTAGATCAAAGCCCATTTACAAAAAGAGAGGACAAGATTCCCTTCACTTTTGCTATTGGATCTACCCCGGATTAGTTTTTGAAAGTTTACAAAAATCTATTTTTATAAAGTTTCCTATTGATTTATCTTTATTTTGTTCGCAGTTTTGTTTTTGTTTTTGTTTTTTTTTGCGGTACACGGGCCTCTCACTGTTGTGGCCTCTCCCGTTGCGGAGCAACAGGCTCTGGACGCGCAGGCTCAGCTGCCATGGCTCACGGGCCCAGCCGCTCCGCGGTATGTGGGATCTTCGCGGACCGGGGCACGAACCCGTGTCCCCTGCATCGGCAGGTGGACTCTCAGCCACTGCGCCACCAGGGAAGCCCTTGTTCGCAGTTTTGAATCTTTGTCCAATCTGCCCTTAAGTGAAAGGCTTCAGAAGTGGCCTTACGTTGTGTATTTCCTATTTTCCTTGCCCACCAAAGGTCAGTTGTAGAATTACTCACATCTAGGTTATTAAATCTTTTAACCATTTATCTCCATCTGAGGGGTTAACAATTAAATGAATTAATCGGTATAGATGTGGTAGCCCAGGACAATACATAAATAATGAAATGTTGAATTCTTTAGTAAACTTATATCTTCTGAGATTTAGGAAGATCCTTAATTGTAGCCTTTAACTGTCTGTAGACTAGAGTTTAAAGTAACTTGTATAGGTTTGTTTTCTAGTTGAGCAGTTTTATAGGGATCTTGTGTAGTGTGGTTGTTGAGTTTCTGAGAAAAACACTGAGGAAAGGATTGCTTGTGTAGGAAATCAGGGAATGAGCGGAATGAATAGATGCCACGTATTTATAGATAAAGTAGTGCAAGGAAGGTCAGTTTCAAAATGTTTGGGCAGAAATGAAATAGAGAATCTTTGAGAGACTGTCTTAGAGCCACCATTTTGTTGAGGCCTCAGCATGCCAGTTAATGAATCGGAGTTTCAGTGAATTCATTGGGAATTCAATGAATATTTGGAGTTTTTTGTCTTCTTATTTTTTCTAGAGCACCTCTGAAGTGTGTTGTTATTAATTTTGATAAGTCAAAAAGTCCCCTAAAAGTGGCCATTGTTGTCCTAAGTTTGTGTGGGGTTTTTTACCCTTTACTAAGGTGCATAAAAGTTGTAATTATAGTACTGGTTTATTGAGGAAGCAGGAGATTTTTCTAGAAGGAGATTGTGGCTTTAACATATACAAGCTCAAGGTAAACATAAACAAAATCACTACAGTTGGTCAGAAGTATGTGCTTATGAACCATGTTTTGGGTCCCCCAACCAAGCAGGGACTAGAATGGGACCATGTGATCAACAATTTGATAATCACTTACCCTGGAGCCATTTCTGCAAGGGACCCTGGCTTTAGTGGGAAATGGTATTTAGAGAACACAATCTTAGGCAGTAGGAGTGCTCAGTGCTACTGAAATGGTTACTGTTTCTTGGGCCACCACTTTTATTTTAGCAATGTGTTGTCTGTATTTTTGAAATTTTACACTATTCATTGAGATATAAGATATTGAGCCCATTAGGTGACTTGAAAGCTCAACCACCAGTGCTATTTGACACTGGTCTTTGCTAAGAACTTGGGAAACTAAAGCTAATAATAGTTTCATGACGTAGTGAAATAATTTGATATTGAAAATGAATCAGTATACTGTAGTTATCTTTTTAATAGCAACAGTAATACAAGATTCATATAAACTTATTTATAAAGCTGATAATAACACAAGAGGTAGGTTGTTTACATTTGTTTACTTGGCTTTCATTTTTCAAATTGGGAAACTGAATTGCAGTGAAGCCAAATGACCTGTATACATCCTCATAATTAGGTTATAATGGCATGCTATAATCGATTTCTCCCAAATTCTAGATCACTCTTTATTCTGAAAAACATGCTTTCTTCCCTAGTACGAAAAAGCAAATATGGGATGTGGGTAATCTTTCGAAATCATCCAGAATTAAAATAAAATTTTATAAAATAAAATGAAAAATTATTTTTTTAATGTATAAGCATGTTTTAGATTAAAATTAATAATTTCTTTTTCTTTTTTCAGTTGTTATACCACATTTGTATAAGTTAGCCTTGGTGAACAACTTACAAATTGTGGATTCTAAAAGACTGGATATTGCTACCCATCTTTTTGAAGCCTACAGTGCACTTTCCTGTTGTTGTATCCTTGCTTTATTAATGTATATGTATATTTAATAATCAATCTTACAGTGAACCTCAGTTGTTAAAGATTGAGAAGTAGAGTTTTTTTCTTCAACTTAACTAAGAAGTAGTTAAGTAGAAGATTAAAAATTTGAGTTGACTTTGCCCCGTAAGATGGCTCCTTATTCTAGCCATCTCATAATTTTAAAAGATAACTTTAAGCCTTCTGTGTTTATATGTTCCATAGTTTTGAAAACATTGACTAAAATAGTATGTATGTTAATCAGCTATATAACTAAGCAAGCAATGAGTTATAACTGAGGCTTCTGTTAATCAAAAGGAATCCTTGTATGTGTCCTGGCATTCATTTTTATTGCTTTTTCTTTTTCTTTTTTTGTGGTACGCGGGCCTCTCACTGTCGTGGCCTCTCCCGTTGCGGAGCACAGGCTCCGGACGCGCAGGCTCAGCGGCCATGGCTCGTGGGCCCAGCCACTCCGCGGCATGTGGGATCTTCCCAGACCGGGGCACGAACCCGCATCCTCTGCATCGGCAGGCGGACCCTCAACCACTGCGCCACCAGGGAAGCCCTGGCATTCATTTTTAATGAATGTTTAACTGTCTTTATGATCCTGTGAATATCTCTTGGAGAGATATCACTCATTAAAAAAAATACAGGGGCACCGTGGTTAATCATTTGCAGTGATGGTAGAACTGGAGGAAAGCTCGGAGATCATCTAACCCATGTCAACCACTACATTTTATAAATGACTAAACTAAAACTTGAAGACATTAGTGACTTCTGTTTTTTATAATTAAAAGCAAAACTGTGACTAGAACGGTGAACTTTAGCTATCCTGTTAAATGTTCTCTTTAATATCCTTGGCCTAGTAAAATAAAAGTAAGAAGGAAGTAAAGATAAATATGGGCAGAATAAACTCTAGCTTTTAGGCTCTCCCATTAAAAGCCAGAATATTTCAAGAAAGGAGGAAATAAGAGATTGAAAAATGAGTGAACGGCTGAACACTTGAATATAACCGTAAAAATATGTGCTAGACAACGTAATCAGAGAATTATGATTTTGATAGAAAAAAAAATGATGGTAGAGAAAGAAATGCAGAGCTGTCTGTTAAGGAGCTACTTGTCCTTTTGGAAATGTTAAAACTTGAAGTTCGATGTGTGGTTGAGAACATTTCATTTTGGGACTCTGCTACAAATTGCCTGTTCATGTGGCTGATATAAGCCACTTTCTTATACTATAGATCATAAAGTGGGCAGAGATACCATATTTTGATAATTTTGCCTCAACTAACCATATACCTTCTATAAGTTTAATTCCACTGAAAGCAGAACTTACTATCATTCCTGATTTATCTTGTTGGCATTTTCAACTTAGAGAAGATAGAGGAAGCAAAAAGAGGAAGTGATAATTCTGAATTAGCAAGAAAGGACTCTAGTAATGGAGAAGTGACAGGACCCTTACAAGAAAGTAATAATGGCATGTCAGAGTTTTGCATGTCAAAGAAAGAAAACATTGATATGCTTATACCTATTCCCTAAACTTGGCAAAAGTAAATGTTTACAAACTTAAGTGAAGAGTTGTGTGTAATCTTATATAGCAGAGTTTCTAAAGAAATATGCCTCAAGGAAAATGAGAAAGTCAAAAGATTAAAAATTTTAGCTCTGTTAACCTAATTTTCAATTGGACTAAGCAGTGGTTTCTGAAGAGCATAGAAGTCTGTTTAGAAGGAATATTATTGTGTATTTAGGTATGTACAGAATATTACTAGAGAAAATACAGTAAAAAGTCTTTATAACAGCACAGTAAGGGGAAGAACCATCTTAACAATAGACCCTGTTCAAGTACTAAAAGCGTTAGTTCTCCGTGAGTCAGAACTTGTACTTGTGTCAACAGGGTGGTTATGGCCTCTAATAAAATCACATTGTCCATATCTGTTCTGCTGTTCTATTGAATTACGAGCTGATAGAACACAAGAGTATTCCTTTCAGCATGACATCGTATTTCAATAGGGACATAGGAAATCTATATAATTTAACATTTGGCATGGTAATAAGTCAAGAAATCATGTTTAAGAAAAATTTGAAGGAATTTAGAAATGTTTAACCTGGAAAAGAAATGGTTTAGGGATGAAAAGATAATTTGAGAATTGTTTTAAAGGTTGTTATATAGAAAAAAGGTTAGGCACGCTTGTATAACTAAAGTGCAGAGCAAACGCTAACAAGCAGAGGTCATGGAGAGGCCTACTGTGTTTATAAGAAAAACTTTCAAATTGAGCTCTCTAAAAATGCAATGATCTGTCTTACAAAACTGAATGTCCTGTCATTGTTAGCAGTCAGAGGCTTTATGACCACCATTCACAGATGAGGTAGAGGTGATTCCTAACATCAGATAGGACTAAATGATCTCTAAGTTTCCATCCCCTAAGAAAGATTGTGGGATTCCATGGGGGGAAAAGGACCAAGCAGTGGGTAGAGAGAGAGGAGAAGGAAAGTGTCTTCCCTCTTACCTCCAAGTAAGGCCATTTTCAGTTTCTCAATCCATGCCCAGATTTCTCTAGATCAGAGACCTTTCTCTAATCCAAAGGTCACTCACAGATATATCTAGGTGATACTTTTCCTATACCCAGAAAATAAAACTACATAGCCATTAGGTTGTAGAACTTTGTATATCTATAGGGATTTGGTTCAACCAAATGATGTCTATATTTTTATAACTGCCTATTTATAAGTTACTCAATTATAGGAGTTTTATTTACAACTAGTGTTTATTTATAACTGTATTTTTAAGGCAGTAGTTATATGGATTTTTTTTACTTAATATAATTTTTTTTTTTTTCAGAAAGACTAACTCACCTTTATAAAGGAACTCATTTACTGGCATTTTTCACTTTAATATGGTATAATATTAAATAAGAAATATTTTTAGATGGCTCACAACTATAATAGGTGAGAATGTGTCAGAAGCGATGTGGATAAACAAGGTGAATTGTTTGAGAGATGCATCTGCTTTCCTGACTCCTTTCAATGTCATATAATCAACTAAAACTCATATGGCTAGGAAATATAAGTAGTACTAAACTTATTACAGCAAAAGCTCTCTTGCCCAATTCAATGAGGACCAGTGTGGGTCAGTTTAACAGAATGGTTAAAGTAAGAAATCAGGAAAATGGTATATACCTAAGATAACTTCTTTTAACTTAAACACATAAATGTAATTTCTTTTACCAATCTTTTGATGTAGGACTGAGGCATTTCTTTTGTGTGTCTGCTGATTAGAATTAAACATGAACTTTCTTAGGTGAACCACATTCGTAATATAATTGTCTATGAATTTTAGCTTAAGTTTCTTTAAAGAGAATCCAGAAACATTTCTGACACTGGGTACTGAATTTTTCTAGATTTTTATATTTTTCTTTATATTTAAATATGTATATATTTACAGTTGTCTTATATACATAATTAAGCAGCAATCTTTTTTTAACATCTTTATTGGAGTATAATTGCTTTACAATGTTGTGTTAGTTTCTGCTGTTTAACAAAGTGAATCACCTATATGTATCCAAGCAGCAGTGTTTTAAGCAACTGGCCTTTATCAATTTTTTCTGAAACTTTCAACTTAGTTGTCATGGAAACATTAATTTTTTTACTTTTCATACTCATTTAAACATCCAATTAAATTTCATGATTTAATTTTCACCCTTATTATTTCATACGTTTACATACCATGTAATTAAATTATGTGCTGTTACAATAATCAATGCCACTGACATAAGGAGATTTGTGGGAATAAACACAGTTGCCTCTTGAAAAGTAACTAACTCAACAAATACAGATCGTGCTTGCCGGAAGCCTGTTTGCTCTAAGTGATCAGCATGCCATAGGCAG
Organism: Lipotes vexillifer; assembly: GCF_000442215.2. Lineage (NCBI taxonomy): Eukaryota > Metazoa > Chordata > Mammalia > Artiodactyla > Lipotidae > Lipotes > Lipotes vexillifer. Next base: position 285,304 of record NW_006785403.1, on the reverse strand, counting down.
CATTTAAGAGATCTGCTTCTTCTATATTCTTCTGTTGTTCTGTTGGACATACCAGTCTGGGTTTTTTTAAATCTCCTTAACTACCTCATCTCAAGTCATTTCAGAGGATTTAATGGTTAATCACTTCTTACCTGGTCTCAGATGTTTACGAATTGACATGGAACATCTTTCTCCAGAGCATGAGGTAAGCTACTATCATGATTAAGCCACTGTGATTATCAGTGCCATGTTCATGTGTTTTAATATCTCCTATATAGACTTTGATTCCTCTCCATATGAGGTGTGATTATGATATGCTGTGCCTAATTTTTTAAAGTCTAGTTCAGCATCATTTTATGGATTTATTTACTAGCTATGAGATCTTAAGACACTCCTTCAACATCTTTGAGCTTCTGTTTAATTCTCTAAAGTAGGAATAACGTACTGTCCTTCACTGAATATAATTAGAATTTAGTAAGAGAATGTATGTGAAATGCTTTTTATCTATAAAATGCTGTACAGTATTATCTCTGACCATTAACTTTCTTAGAAGCAAAGTTTCTATTTTCTCTCTCCATTTCCTCATAACTGTTTTCATTCTGTTTGTCTTCCTGTATTCTCCAAAACCCTGTTTGTCATTTATTTCCTATTCTATATCTTCAACCTGTTTTTCTAGCAGCTTTTCTTTAACCTATTATTGTGTTTGACTCTTCTCTCCTAAACAAATCAAAACAAAAACAAAATCTTCCCTTCATCCCTCCCTCATATCTCTTTTTCCTCCCAGCAGTTTACACCCCCTCTCTCAACTTTCACACTGTCTGTTGGTACGTCGTATTCATTACCATCACAGTAATCCAACAAAACTTCTGTCTCTACCATCACTACTGATCAAAGTGCTGCACCGAAAGGACACTTTTCAGACCTGATAGGAGCATGCAGGAGTATGTAGCCTTTTCATCCATATCTTTGTCAACACTTGGTATTCTTAGACTTTTTAAATTCAGTAGATATAAAGTGGTATATCATTATGGTTTTCATTTGCATTTCCCTCATTATTGTCAAACTTGAGAATTCTTTGTATGTTCACTAACATCAAAGCCTTTTTAGGTTTTTTGCCCATTTTTCCCACTTTGGGTTGTCTTTTTTCCTATTATTTCCTTGAAGTTTGTTATATAATTGGAATATCAGTATTCAGTCAGTTTTGTGTTTTATGAATATCTTTTTCCAATTTTTGATGTTTTTTCACATTTTTGACCCATTTGAACACTGATTTTTAATTTTTTAATAGATTGATTGATCAGTTCCATGACATGATCTCCTATACTTCCTTCTTAAAATGTTTAAAGTTGTGTTTTCACAATAAAATTCTTAATCCATCTAAAATTAGTTTTTACGTATGATGTGAGGTAGTGCTTAAGTTATATTTTTTTCTATATGGATAACCAGTTGTCCCATTATTGTTTATTGAACAGTGCATCATGTCTATACTGATTGGCAGTGCCACCTCTATCATAGATGATGTTTCCTTGTATGCATGTGTCTGTTATTAGGCAACATTCTTTTCCACTGGTCTCTTTCTCAATTATTGTAACATTGATACCCTGTCTTCATTACAGTTGCCTTGTTAAAAAGTCCTAAAATCTAATAGGGCAAGTCCAGCACCCTGTCCTTTTATAAAACTGTTCATGACCCTTAGCGTTTTTATGTAAATTTTAGGATTATTTTATGAGACTCCAAGAAAGATCTCGTTGAGATTCTGATTGAAATTGAGTTGATTCTGTAAATTAATTGGGAGAGACATCAACTTCATGATTTTGAGTCTTCCTATCCAGAATATACTATATCTTATGTTTATTTAGATCTCCTTTAATGTCTTTTAATAAAGTTTTATAACTTTGCTTGAAAAAACTGTCACTTTATATCTATAATGTTATAATGCTACCTTTTTTAGGATTATATGTTTTTTAACCCTTTCTTGCTGATGTATAGAAATAATATAACTTTTGTATGTTGAACTTATGTCTGGCCAACCTGAGAAACTTTATTATTAATTCTAATAACAAAATGTCACTGGATTTTTTATAAGTTTCAGGTGTAGAAAAGTCACCTGTAAATAATAGATTCTTGTGTAATACTTTTATTTTTTCCCCTTTTCCTTACTGTAGGATCTATTATATTGCTACCCCCTTTTTTACTTCTCATATCAATTTGTTTCTTGCTTTCTTTTTAAAATAGTTTTGATAGGGGTTTATCAATTTTATTAGCCTTTTCAAATATTGAGCTTTTGGCTGTGTTGACTTTTCTCTATGTGTTAGTTTCATTGATTTCTATTTTCATCTTTATTTCTTTCTGCTTTCTTTAGATTTGATTTTTTTTCCTGTTTTTCTAACTCCTTAAGGAGGAGGCTTAGATTATTTACTTGTTAACTTTTCTTCTTTTCCGATACATAAATTTAAGGCTCTAAGCGTTCCTTTAGCCACATCCCTTTTACTGCATTGTAGCTTTGTTATCATTTAGTTCAAATTAGATTCTCATTTCCATTATATTTTTATTGATCCATGGATTTTATTTCATAAGGTAAAGGTAGTTAATTTTATGAGTCAGTTCTCTTATATTTGTATTAGCTTTTTGTAATCTGCTTGTTCTATCAGCTATTGAAAGACGTTAAAATTATGATTGGGAGTTGCGTCTTTCTCCTTTCAGTTTTCTCAATTTTTGCTTTGTATATTTTATAGATTCCCTTTATCAGCCTGAGGAAGTTCACTTTTTTGCTAGTTGCTTGAGTATTTTTATCATGAAAGGGTGTTGAATATTGTCAAATGTTTTTTCTGCGTCAGTTGAGATGATTACATGGTTGTGGTTTTTTATTCTCTTACAATGTTTTATATTAATGGATTTTTACATGTTAAAGCAACCTTTGCACTACTGCAATAAATCCCACTTGGTTATGATATATAATTCCTTTTATATGAAGGTAGATTTAGTTTACTAGTATTCTGTTCAGGATTTTTGCATTGAAAATGAAGGCTACTTGTAGAATAGAACAAATAAGAAGCCTTGTTTTCACTGCCTTCCATTAGTGTAGGGTGGGACTGAAAATAGGGGGAGTGGTTAAAAGTTTTTGAAAGGATCAGACTCCCAGATTCCCTTTTGAACCTTGGTGGAAGACTGGAGCTTTCCTTTCTAGACTTGAGATATCAGGCCTAGCTGAGAGCAGGAATAAGGTGCTATAATGAAAAGAGGGAAATTAAGTCGAAGGTATAGTTAGTCATTAGAAACCTCATTACCTTTCTCCTTCTTGGCTCCAGGAATGGGGTGGCAGCCAGAATTATATTTGCAGGGAAAAAAAGATTGGCAGAAAGTTTGTGCCAGAGTCACCTTAAAGTGAATTTACTCATGCATGAAGAGATTCTAATCAACGTTTTAGTACCTCAGTCTTTAGTGGATATCCCAAGATCATCAACCATTTGAGAAAAGCCTCTGACATCAAAGACAGAGATGAAAACATACACACAAGAAAAAGGATACTGGAGGGAACAGACAATACAGGGAGCGGAAGAGAAAGTACAAAAACTCTCCCAAAAAAACACTGATGCAAAAGAAAAGAGCCAAACAAACGAAATCTGTAATGTGTCAGATGAGAGAGCGGGAAAACATTAAAAAATCAAAAGTCTTTACCATAATCTGCAAGGCACTAGAGGACCCAGCTCCTTCCTCCTTACCTCCCGGCCTCACCTTCTACCTTCTCCCTTGCTCACTCTGCACCCACCACTCTGGCTTCCAGGCTTAAAATACAATAGACATACTCCCACCTGGAGTCTTTGCTCAGCCTCTAACCAGGGTCTCACACACTTACTCCTCATGTCCCTCAGGTTCTTGCTTAAATATCATCCTCTCCATGAAACCTGCTTAGAACACCTCCATGTAAATTGTAATATTCTTCACTTTGGCCTTCTATACCCCTTATCTCACTCAGTGTTCTTTCCAAAGCCCTTATCACTTTGTAATATACTATATGATTTACTTATTTTTTGTGTTTGTTGTCTATAACAAAGGAACATAAGCTCTCCACAAGGAGGGAATGTTGTCTATTTGCTGCATCCTCTGTGTCTAAAAACATGCCTAGTGCGTAGAGGGTGACAATAAGTTTGTTGTCTAGTGACCTCCATGCACAAATATGGGCCAAGAAAATTCAGGAGGGCCATTTAGTTTCTGGTGTGGGTGCCAGCACTTGGGGCAGCAGCTTCCATCCCTCCACCCTTTCCATTACTCACTCAGTCTCCCTGCAAGAGTGATAGCAACTCTTAGACACCCATTGTCTCCCCAGTTTTAGTGACCACAGACCTATATCTGGTCTCTGCCCTAGACTTTAAAATAGAGCATCTTGCTTTTAGCAACCTGGAAAAAGCAAGGGACAAGGGACAGAACAGCTTTTACTGGGAAAATATGTCTGACCATGGTATGTGTATTTGTTAAATGTATAGATATATATAAATTTTACTTTTAACATTAGATAGTGGGGAAAGCTAAGGGAGAATGGAATCAGACTCCAAAGGAAGGTTAGTGAAAATCAAAGTGAATTATTAAGTTATACGATTGAGATCTTTTAAAGCTATTTCGGTACCTAGTCTAGCAATCCAATGTGAATTCCTTTAACAAAGTAACTGCCAAAATTTTCAATTTTTAGTTAACATATTAGCTTATGGGAATATTAAAAATTCAGTTAAAAACTTTAAACCATAGCATTTTACTGTTAACAGTATTTCTCTAAAGTCATTTTTTTTAAATCAGGTTATTTTAACTTCCATGATAAAAGAATGTGAACAAAAAGTAGAGAACAAGACCGTCCAAGAGCCTCAAGGGTAAGACATTAATTCTTTTTTTAAGGGTTTAGTTAACCTTAATTTCTCTATATAAATTTTCTTTAGGTGGGTGTAGTGTTTTATATTGTGTTATTTTGTAGTCATTAATTTGGAAGACAAGAAAATCCTTTAAAACAGCAGTTCTCTAATGCTAATCCATAAACCATCTGGGAAATATAAAATTCAGATCTCTATCTCATTCTCTGTGACCTCAACATTCTGAGTCAGGCTAGGGATCTGTATATTTAAAAGCTTCCAACAAAAACACTAATTTGAAAAGATATATGCACCCCAATGTTCATAGCAGCCAGCATTATTTATAATTGCCAAGGTATGGAAGCAACATAAGAGTCCATCAGCAAATGAATGGATAAAGATGTGGTGTGTGTGTGTGTGTGTGTGTGTGTGTGTGTGTGTGTGTGTGTGTGTATACACACACATACACACATATACATACAGTAGAATACTACGCAGCCATAAAAAAGAATGAAATTTTGCGATATACAACAACATGGATGGACTTGGAGGGTATTATGCTAAACAAAATAAGTCAGAGAAAGACAAATGCTATATGATATCACTTATATGAAGAATCTAAAAAATACAACAAACTAGTGAATATAACAAAAAAGAAATAGACTCATAGACATAGAGAACAAGCTAGTGGTTACCAGTGGGGAGAGGGAAGGAGGGAGGGGCAATATAGGAGTAGAGGATTAAGAGGTACAAAGTATTATGTATAAAATAAACTACAAGGATATATTGTACAACACAGGGAATATAGCCAATATTTTATAATAACTATAAATGGAGTATAACCTTTAAAAATTATGAATTATTATATTATAAACCTGTAATTTATATAAGATCATATATCAATTATACTTCAATAAAATATAAAAATAAATGCAAGCTTCCAAAGAGATTCTGATAGGTAGCTGGATTTGGGAATCACTGGTGAACATAGTTTGTAGAAATTTATGAGAGGAGTTGTAAGATTTAACTTGATTCACTGCATAAAGGATTGTCAACTTGTGAATGTTCTAGTCCCATGCTTCTAACCAAACTAATTAGAATTCAAAGATTCAGTGAAAAACATAAATGTGAAAGAATAAAGTTCGGCATTTCAGGACAGGAAATAATTTACAAATAGTCTGTGTGTACTCTAACTCTTTCTGAAGTAACCTTGACCAGTTGATCTTAAATGGACTCTGTTAGGCATGAAAAGTGCAATGGTGTTTCCTTTATAAAACTGACTACCAGGAATAAGTGTTTCATCTTGTCAGGCTAGGTACACAGAAACACACTCCTCCACACCCACAACCCCAACACACACACACACACACACACACACACACACGGAGTCTTTTGCCTTTTACTATGAGTCAGAACTCTTGCTTTAGCCTCCTAGAATGGTGGGAGCTGTTCTATCATTTTAGCCATGGAAAATTATAAAACAATAGACATGCTTTGATAGGTTTCTATTCTGAACACAAAATCCTTAAAGCAAATAATTCTGTTCATTTGTTGTATATTAAATATTAAAATTATTTGGTGCCTTATTAGTTTAAAATGTAAAAGGTTTTAGACCAAAACTGAGAAAAATTATATGTGAAATACATTCTAAATGAAATTTCATGAATTATCATGCAGGAATTTTACAAGAAAGAAATCTCTTTGTAACTTCCTAAGATTGCTTTGGTTATATGACCTTGCTTTTTAAGAAAAAAAAAGTTCACATTTATAATCATATTTTCCCATATTATTCAAATCTTCTATATTATCATTTATTTTTTTAACTTTTTTTTACTTTATTTTTTTATACAGCAGGTCATTATTAGTCATCCATTTTATACATATCAGTGTATACATGTCAATCCCAATCTCCCAATTCATCACACCACCACCCACATGCGCCTCTGCTTTCCCCCCTTGGTGTCCGTACATTTGTTCTCTACATTTGTGTCTCAGTTTCTGCCCTGCAAACCGGTTCATCTGTACCACTTTTCTAGATTCCACATATATGTGTTAATATACGGTATTTGTTTTTTTCTTTCTGACTTACTTCACTCTGTAGGACAGTCTCTAGATCCATCCACATCTCTACAAATGACCCAATTTCGTTCCTTTTTATGGCTGAAGAATACTCCATTGTATATATGTACCACATCTTATTTATCCATTCATCTGTCGATGGACACTTAGGTTGCTTCCATGTCCTGGCTATTGTAAATGTTATTCAAATCCTCTATATTATCATTTATTTTTTTTAACTGTTACTGTAGAGAATTTCAAATTAACACAAAAGTAAACATGGTATAATGATTTCCATGTACTCATCACTCAGCTTCAACAGTATCAACTCATAGTCAATTTTATTTCATCTATACCCAACTCTTCTCCCCGCCCATATTCTGATAAACACTCTAAAAGATAAGTGCTAGTTTTTAAAACATAAACGCAGTATCATCACACCATAACAACTCCTTAATATCATTTATTATCTGGCCTTTGTTCAAATTTCTAATTGTTTCATAAATGTCGTTATTGATTTGTTGTTCGTTTTTTC
>NW_006785403.1:270424-277884 GCF_000442215.2 Lipotes vexillifer | reverse complement strand
TTCCCTACAGTTTGTTTCCTTGAGTCAGGATCCAACATTCCATATATTATAAGTGGTTAATATGTTTCTTGAATCTCTTTTAATTCAGAGGTTCCCCCTTGTATCTCTTTTTTTCCCCACACAATTTACTTGCTGAAGAAACTGAGTCATTTGTCCTATAGAGGTTCCCACAGTCCAAATCTTGCTAATTGCATTTCCCTTGTGTGGTTCAAAATGTTCCTCTGTATTTCCCATAAATTTACTAGTTGGATCTAGATCTAGAGATGTAGTCAGGTTTGGGACATGTTTTTTATTTGCCAAGACTTCTACATAGGAGGAGGTGTGTTTTCATCGTGAGGCAGGTAATGTCTGCTTCTCTCTTTTTTTGGTGATGTTAACATCTATTAATGATGAATGCCAGATCGGTTAATTCATTAGCAATTGTCAAATGTATTACTCTATTATTCCTTCTTCATTTGTGAGCTAGAATTCTTCAGAAAGAAAACTGTCCCCCATATGTACTGTTTTTACCAAGTTATACCGTTTATATAGTAAAGACAAGATAAATGTTCAATTCTTCTCTTTATGTACCAGTTTCCAAAGTAATGAACTGATCCAGCCTCCAACCGGAGGCAAAAGAAAAGAGAAAAGGGATTACATGCAGAATTATCAGCACTGTGCAAAAGAACAAAAGTTTCAGAAAAGCATATTTGGGAACTGTAATTAAAGCTAGAGCACAGAGTATGTACGGGAGAACAATAGAGATAAGTTTATAAAGGTAGACGGGCCCCATTAATAAAGAACTTTGTATGCTACATGAGAGGTTTGGACTTATCCTGTGGCCAGGATTCAACAAACTTTCTCTGTAAAGACAGTAAATATTTTAAGCTTTGTGATTCATATGGTCTCTGTTACAAGTACACAATTGAACTCTGCTATTGTAGCAGTAAGCAGCCATTGACAATATGGAAATGTATGGCTATGGCTGCATTCCAATAAAACTTTATTTACAAAAACAGGCAGCAGACCGGATTTGGCCTGTGACCCTTAGTTTACCAACCCTTAGTAACTTTGCTTCTCAGGGCTTAGGGTCCATCAGAATCACCTGGAAATTTTTGGGTGCCATCTCCAGAGTTTTTGATTCAGAAGATCTGGGATGGAGTCTGAAAATTTGAATTGCAACAAACCCAGGTGATGTTAATGCTATGGGTCCAGGAGCCACACTTTGAGAACCACTGCTTTGGGAGCCATGCTCTAGTGAATACAAGCAACAGAGAAAGAAGCAGGTGGAACAGAAAGCTACTGTAGTAACCCATGATGAAGGCAGGTATGGGCATGGATGGGCAGGTAATAATAAGATACACTCATAAACCAGACACCATTCTCAGCATTTTTCATATATTTGCTAATAATTTATCATAATAACCCTATGAAGTAGATACTATTCCCATTTTACAGATGACACAGAGGTTAGGTGACTTGCTCAAAGGCCACCTAGCTACTAAGTGGAGGAACCAGAATTCAAACCCAGGCATCGTGGCTCTTGAGACCGTGGTCTTAACCACCATGTTTTACTGCCTATATGTAACAGTGAGTATGAGAATAAGATGGACTCAAGATATATTCAAATATGAACTCAGTTTAACATGGCAACAGATTAGAGTAAGAGAGAACTAGAATCTAATAAGAATTCCCAGATTGAATGATGGTACCGTACAACCAAATGGAACTGTTCTGAAGAGGAAAATTTAAAATTTGAGGTACAGGAAGAAAAACACTGTAAGCAGTTATTGAGATTTAGGAACCATTAGGATATAGGTGGTAATTAAAGGCTTAGGTAAGGACTAGAGGTGGATAGATGGTATCACTTGGAAAGGGAGCTCAGACCTGGAATTAGACCAGCATTTAAAATGCAGCATTTAAGGGACTTCCCTGGTGGTGCAGTGGTTAAGAATCCATCTGCCGATACAGGGGACACGGGTTCGAGCCCTGATCCGGGAAGATCCCACATGCCGGGAGCAACTAAGCCTGTGCGCCACAACTACTGAGCCTGTGCTCTAGATCCCAAGAGCCACAACTACTGAAGCCCGCACACCTAGAGCCCATGAGCCCATGCTCCACAACAACAGAAGCCACTGCAAGGAGAAGCCCACGCACCGCAACAAAGAGTAGCCCCTGTTTGCCACAACTAGAGAAAGCCCACACGCAGCAACAAAGACCCAATGCAGCCAAAAATAAATAAATAAAATAAATAATTTTTTTTGAAAGTGCAGCATTTACAAGAAGCTTAACTGAGAAATAGGAGGCAAATCAGAATGGTGTCAAAAAATCAAATAGGAGTTTCAAAGAGAAGGAATAGTGATCTTTGATTTGCAAGATATAGTGATGTGGAGAGAGAGAGAACTATTCTAGGACATAAATAATTTGAAAGATAGGCTAGAAGTAAGAGATTCTATAGATTCAGAATCAATAAGAAATGACAGCTGGTTGGCTATGAGTTGCAAAGGAAAGATCTGAGAATCCCTTGAAAGCCTGCCGTAAGAAGACATTACTTTACAAGGCAGCCCATTTCATTTTTAACAACTCTATTTTTAAAATCTTCCTTTCTCATCCTGAGTTAAAGTCTCCCTTCCTATAACATCTACTCTCTATACCAGGTTTTCATCATTTGGCGGAGGTGTCAGAGTCAGACCCTTTTGTCTAACTGATAAAAATGTAAACTCTTTCTTCAGAAAAAAAAAAAAAAAAAAAGCCATAATGTAATGGTTCTTCACTAGAAAGCTTTGTAAAATACATACCTGGGTCCTCTACCCCAGATGGAAAAAATCAGAATCACTGGGGTTAGGTCTAGGTGTCCACATTTCAAAAAGTTCCCCCAGATAATTGTGATGTGCATCAGTAGAGCTCTATGGATATATACAGCTGTGCAGATATATATTATATATCTAGTTTTTCACGAGTAACATAGAGAGGTATCTTAAGTCTCCTAAATCTTCTCTTCTCCAAACCAAACATTCTTCATTCCTTTCACTTTTATCACTTATGGTTTCCAAACTCCTTAGCATCATTGTTGCACTCCTCTTAGAATATCATTAACACTTGATGAGGGACTTCCCTGGTGGCGCACGCTCCCAGGGAAGCATGCTACCAATGCAGGGGGCCCGGGTTCAATTCCTGGTCAGGGAACTGGATCCCACACACGTGCCGCAACTAAGAGTTTGCATGCCACAGCTAAAGAGCTGGCGAGCCGCAACTAAGGAGCCCACCTGCCGCAACTGAGACCCAGTGCAACCAAATAAATAAATATTAAAAAAAAAGATTTCATGGTATCTCAAGTATTATCTGAGCCATGTATCCTGTTTTTGTAGGTACAAACTAAAATCATCTTTACTTAACACTGTTTCCTACAGAAAAAAAAAAAAACAGTACTATAAACCTAGAGTGTTAAGAAAAGGCATCATGGAAAAGATAGGGCTTGAGCTGGGAATTGAAAGATGGCTAGACACGAGATAAAAGAAGAAATATTTAAGTTGAGAATGGTTTGAACAATTAGACTAGGCAGACCTGACTCAAGGGGGTCTAGAAGTTAAGTAATGATGGTTGGTTAAACACACACACACACACACATGCATAAGAATTAGATTGCTATGTTTCTTGAATGCCATGCATATTTTATCTTGTAGGTAGTAAGTGACCACTGAAGATTTTGAGAAGGGGTGTGATATAAAGAAGTGATTATTTAAGAGGTGAATCTGACTAATACAAGGCCAGTTCTAAAACTTTTGGAATAATTCAGTTGTAAAGTATTGACATTAGAAATAAAAGTAAACAATAGAGAAGATGTTGTAGAATAAAGTCACAAGATTTGATGATAGTTTGAAATGGAGAGCCATTATATTCACTGTTGGGAAGAGAGGAAAAGGATAGAACCACTGGCAAGTAAAGAAATAAAAGTGAGCGATAAAAACTCTCCAGAAAATGTGCATAGAGGGAACCTACCTCAACATAATAAGGGCCATATATGACAAACCCACAGCAAGCCTCATACTCAGCGGTGAAAAACTGAAAGCATTTCAACTAAGATCAGGAGCAAGACAAGGATGTTCACTCTAGCCATGGCAATCAGGGGAGAAAAAGAAATAAAAGGAATACAGATTGGAAAAGAAGTAAAACTGTCACTGTTTGCAGGTGACATGATACTATACATAGAAAATCCTAAAGATGCCACCAGAAAACTACTAGAACTAATCAATGAATTTGGTAAAGTTGCAGGATACAAAATTAATGCACAGAAATCTCTGGCATTCCTATACACCAACAATGAAAAATCAGAAAGAAATTAAGGAAACACTCCCATTTACCATCGCAACAAAAAACATGACATACCTAGGAATAAAGCTGCCTAAGGAGGTGAAAGACTTGTACTCAGAAATAAAAGTGGGGAGGTATTTCTAAAGTTAGGGTATGAAAAAAAACTTGAGACATTGGCTTTATGTAGCAAACAGTGGTAATGTGGGACTGGCCCTCAGGAAAAATGTTGTGATTTAATAAATATTTTTGAGTCATCCTATGGAGATGTTACTTAAACCTTATAGAATGAGTAAGTTTTGTAATTGAAGAACTAGAGCCAAATTCTGAGCCATATGGAGGATTACTTTGTGGGAAGAGGAAAAGCAGCAAGAGAGGGGTATTCAGAGCACGTAGGGTCAGACCAGGTTGATGTACTGGCAGGAGAGCAATGGGAAGAAGAGACTTTCAGGATGGGCATCGTGGTCAGGTATTTAACTGAGTAACTCAGCACACACCTTTAAAGACCACATAGAACCAGAGGTCTTAGGTAGCAGCACATACTTCATGTGTAGATTTAACAGACGTCTGTTGAGCTCCTGTACCTCGCTCGCCATTCATTGTCTTTGACATGTTCAAACATATTCTCTTACTTAGTCCTCAAGATATTTTGCAATAACAGTTGCAAAATTTTACAGAGGAGGAAACTGAATCACAGTGATTTAAAAAGCATCTTGGCCAAAGCCACAAGGCCAATAAGCTGGATTCCTGAATCCATTACAGCACAATTGTTGGATCACTGAAAAATTGTCCTTTATCAATACTCTGTTCAGTAATATGATAAACCAGCTGTCTTTAGTAGTCATTTAGATTGTGCTTACTTCCTACACAGAAGGTTGGTTAAAAAGAAAGGGAAAGATTTGACACTGTCCATCAAAACTAGTGCAATTGGCAATTGAGGACATGTTTCTTCTCCCCAACCCCACCCCCCCCAAAAAAGTAATATGTCATAAGATTGTTAGACCTCACTGTGATTTCATTTACTCATCTGTGAAAATAGGGATAATATCTATCTTCCAGGGTTGCTGTAAGAATTAAATGAAGTAATGCTGATAATAAGAAGAATAACTAACACTTAGAGCATGCTATTACGTGCCTGGAACTGCGATTAACCACTTTACACTCGTATAATCCTAAATAGCCCTGTGAGGTAGGTACTAGAATTATCTCCATTTTATAGATGAGGAAACAGAGACTAAATAACTTGCCCAAAGTCACACAGCTGGTAAATGACAGAACGGAGATTCAGTCTCATTCCACACTTGCTCCTAATCACTATACCACACTGCTTCCTTTAAAAAAACAACGAACATGAAAGCTGCTAACCTATTATGGTACCAAAAAACTCTACTCCATAAATACTAGTTTCCCTTTTGTGATACCAGTTCAGAATGTATTTATTAATGTTATACTACTAAAGAAATGAAAAAATAGATATTTTAGTTTTTTAATTGCTTTACACGAATTTCAAAATTTCTTTCCTAGCTCAATGTCAATTGCTGCAAGCTTAGTGAGTGAAGATACAAAGACCAAGTTTTTGAACAAAATGGGCCAGTTGACAACATCAGGTGCCATGTTGGCCAATGTGTTTCAGAGAAAGAAGTAAAAGCAGGAAGGAAGCCCCCAGTAAACACTAAATGGACCTCAAGCAGACTGGTTCCTTGTACTTGAAGTACTTGCCTTTTTTTATTTCTTTTTTATGTTCTTGCATTATAATTTTATCTTAACCTCCAAAGATATTTGCACTGCTTTTGATTATTGCTGTATATCTGTTAATTTTGGAGTTACAACTGTGGTGATTAAAAATTGAGTTGATAGTCAGTACCAAGTCCCTCCTCTATGTTCCTGTCTTTCAGAATAATTATATATATATATATATATATATATATATATATATATATATATATGAGGTTTTTATAATTTTTGGATGGGATATTAGCAAATATCTGTATGATACACTAAGCTATTACAGTGGTACTTAAATTAATGTAAATTTGCAGTCATTGTTATAAAGTAATAAAAGTGGAGATTACTTAAGTATTTAAATTATGAAAGAATAATGCAGACTTTTTATTGTTTCTTAACTGACTAGAAAGAGCCACCAGCATTACTCTGTGCCTTTTGGACTTCAGTTTGTGTGTCTGTAGGAATTGTGTGCGTTCCATTCACACAGTGTTTATAATACTGCAATGAATTTGAATTGCAAATCCTACAGTAAGTAGGTAATAATGAAACTTTCAGTATTTCAGCACTCTCATGAATATTCTTTAAGTGCTATTTAAACCTCCCCATCACTTACATGCATATAATGGACTTACCTGAGGAAACCCAGCACAGAAGCATGGGGAGTGGTTAACCAAGGTGAATTTTACATACTGGTGTGTAGTAGATTTAAATTCTCAAAACTAAATTTAAGTAAGAAGAACTAATAATTGTGACATTTTTTCCCAAACCGAAATACAGAAGAAAATATGATTTGAATCTAATATTTAACACCTATTTACATAAAACATTTTATTAAGATGTTTTCTAATGATTTTAATTTCAGAGATTATCTTTTCATTCTGTGTGTTACAGAGAAGTACAGAAAAGTTCAGGACATTTGGGGGCTGCTTTTTTCCCTCTAAACTAAAAATGACATTGGCTAAATTATTACTGGTTAGTCATCACCTTGTCCCTTAAAGTCAGTGACTATTCTTGTGTTTGATATATATTACATAGAGTCTTAAGTCAGTGTACCGTTCCACTGGAATTTGGCAGTTGTCTTTTAAGTAATGCAACTTGAAGTAGAAAAGAGTGGTCCTGGACATAGAAGGGAGGTGGTTGGTTTAAGGGGTTAATGTGAGGCCTTTTTGAAAAATGCGTATTTTGGTAAAGAGAATTCTCTTTTGAGCACAGCTGATACAAATGGGTGATTGTCATATTTGTTGTATAAACTGGTTTAATACACTTGGAACATAGGTGGATTATATTCACTTCCTGGGAAAGCTAGCTTACCACATATTAAAGCTTATAAAATAAGTTGCCATAGGCAAAGCCATTTAAAAAGTTTATTCTGAAATTATTTCTTTTACCTACAGTGAAATAATTGTTAACTAACTAGTCTTTATGGAAACTGTTGGATTCTAGGCATT
>NW_006785403.1:252053-270407 GCF_000442215.2 Lipotes vexillifer | reverse complement strand
CTGAGAAATTGAAAGTGGCTACCTTTCATGTCAAAAATGTTGATCTATTATAAATAAAATGTTTTTGCATACTTGTTTTGGTTTTGGTTTTTGCTATGTGTGTTTATTTTCATTTTGAAACACTATATCCTACATCCAAGCAAAATGAAATGAGAAAGTGTATATTCATTAAAATATATTTTATTTTAGGAATATAAGCTATATAAATTACCTATTTTAGTTTACTTTTACTAAAAAAAGATTATGTTGTAAAAATTAATACATTTCTGAGGTGATTTAAAGAAAAAATATTTAAATTCTTATTTGCTTTGAACTGTAGTAGAATTAGTATGTTTATTACCTGGTGAATAAATATAATGTATTTTTAATGTTATAATTTTTATTAATGTGTGACTCCATTTATCTAAATGCTAATGGTTTTTTTGGAAAGGCACCAGCTAGCAAGATACACAATATATCTCAAGTGAGTCCCCCTTATTATGCTGTTAAATATATTAATGTCAGTAAGACTTCCCATTTATTTTCACATTGATTTTTATGGTAAAATATGGATTCTTTAAACACAAGACAGTCACTAATCACTGAAACTGCGTGTGTTCTTCCAAAACAAGCTGTAAAACTCCCATCCTCACTCTTTTTAAACAGAAGTAAAAATGATACAAATTAAAGTTAAGTTTGCAAAGTAATGAAAAGTTAATTTGAAATTATGCTCCAAAGCAAGCCAGAGACTAAAATTTTTCAGAAATCCAGAAGTGCCATAGTTAACAATTTTGCTGAATTATTCCAAGAGCGATGCTTGAGTAGTAGCACTGTCTACCTCTCTATACATAGTATCCTTGACCTTCATTTGTTTCCATCAGTGCACCTTTTGAAAGATTACTTTGCTAAACATCAGATTTACTTACAACCTGAATGAAATTGTGAGTAATTTAAGTAATTTTAATGGGATATCAATTCAAGGTGCTATCAAACTTCCTTTTCTTACAGAAAAAAAAAAAATTGGTTCAAATAGTCTCTGAACTAAAATTTAGGGAGGTGAAATCAGTGCGGGCTGAATTGTCTTTTCATGACCCTGATTTTTGACATAAACTATTTTAGACCATTATTTGACCTTTAAGGACATAACTTTGTCTAGACCTACCTTGTTGATATTTGAACAGTGATAGCCAGCTGCCGCTAACATTTTGTGCTGATTACCCATTTCTTAACTACTTTTTGTGTAAATAATGTATATTTAAAGAGCTTTGTAATTGGCTACTCTAATTCCTAAAATTCTCCAGATTGTCCAGGTAACAATATTCCAACTTTATTTTGGTTGTTAACTCTCTTACAAGCAAACTGTGAAATAAATTTAGCCTTTCATATGAATAGACTTGTTTGAAAGTTGTAATGTAACGTTGCAGTATTCTTGGTTTGGTTACTATTTTATTTCTGTATGTTTAAAAATAATAGGTTAAAGCTATATTGCTACTAATCAAAAATAGTAAATGTATCTGCATATTGGTAAAATAATTGGATTTTAGACTATTTTTATACTACATAAGGATGCTCTGCATGCATTTCATCTGTGGAATCTGTGTTCTAATCACTATCTGAGAGTGCCACATCGCATCACTCCTATTTTCCCTTCAGGACTAACTACAGGAAACTTTGTGTTGATTGCCTTCTTTATGGTTTACTTTGTGTATTTAAAAAAATCTTAAAATAAAAATTTCTATTCACTGTAAGAGCATACCAGTCATAAAGTACACAATAGTTAATATAAACTTACCACAGTATTTTAAAACTTTATTATGTGTTTTTGATAGCATATAAATAATTCCTTCAGTTCAGTGTGGTGAGGAATGTAAATTATTTGCTTTTCTCCAAAGAGTCTTCAGTAATATCTGGAAAATTCTGTTCAAAGCATGTCTATATTAGAGGACTGTTTGCGCACAGGCTTTTTCTAGTTGCGGTGAGCGGGGGCTACTCTTCGTTGAGGTGCGCTGTCTTCTCATTGCAGTGGCTTCTCTTGTTGCAGAGCACGGGCTCTAGGCGCACAGGCTTCAGTAGTTGTGGCTAGCAGGCTCTAGAGCGTACGGACTTCAGTAGTTGTGGCACACGGGCTTAGTTGCTCTGCAGCACGTGGGATCTTCCTGGACCAGGGATCGAACCCGTGTCCCCTGAATTGGCAGGTGGATTCTTAACCACTGCACCACTGGGGAAGTCCTGTTTTACTATTTTAATTCCTTTTATTTCGTTAAAGATTACTCCATTATATTTATTTCAATTAGATCATTTCATGAATAGATTTCTTGAGGGACTTTAATGTAGCAATATTTATATTGTCTGTAAACTACCATTTTGTGTCATTATAGGTATTAAATTCTTTGTCAGTAATGTTATGTAGGGTTGTCATTTGTTGATAGCAGTCTGCTTTTTAAAATTTTAAACTACTATCTTAGTGGAAAAGCAACCCTCTCTTGAACTGTTGGCATTTGCAACCTTGGATATTTTTAGATAACGGATTTTCAAAAAAGCTGGAAATATTATAAATATCTCTATATGAAATATGCATTGTTGAATAGTACTAATAATTTCTCATTGACTTTATGATTTCATAGATGCTTTATCTTTATTTCTGACAATTACTTGACAGTTCTTTAAATTTTTAGCTTTCTCTGTTTGTAAGCTGTCCGTCATGTATCAAATAATGAACTTATAATGAATGCTTTAATAATGTAAATCATTTCCTAATTTATTTTTATATGGATTTTATAAATATAGTCACCTTTCTAACAAAGTCTTTTGTCTTACCATCAAAGAGAATGAAAATAATAATATGCTTTCTATTCCTCACAAGACTTTATGAAAATTACATAAAGTCTTTTAGCACTTCTAAAGTTTTATGAAAGGTCAAAGTGAAATTTTAAATTTTAAATTACTGAATCACTAAAGTGTGGATAACCCCCTCCCTCATACTTTTGTTTTCCAGTAAATGAACAGGTTACCATGCCAGGCATGATTTACCTAATACTGCAGTAGAAGGCAGAAACTACTTTTGATGGTTACTCTGGCCTACTTTAACCTCTCCCAGAGTCTCCAACCTAGTGAAGACTAGTAAGGTAAATTTGCTCTTTAGGGACTTCCCTGGCAGTCCAGTGGTTAAGACTCAGTGCTTCCACTGTAGGGGGCGCGAGTTCAATCCCTGGTCAAGGAATTAAGCTCCCACGTGCCGTGCGGTGAAGCCAAAAAAAAATATTTTTTTGCTCTTTATTTACCAAAACTTGTGATTAAATTAAAATTTTTTCAAAGACCCAAATAAATTAGTTTGATAGATTCGTTTTCCATTACATAAGTTGTTTAGGTTTTGAAAAAGTTTTACCCTCTGCATCCCCACTGTTGTCTGTTAGTATACATTTGATTCTTATAGTAACTAGCTTTGACATGTAGTTTGAAATTCCAGGCTCTTTGCAACTAAACTTTTCATACTGAGGAAAGCAAAATAAGAACTGGCATTTCTTGAAAATAATTGGCTTCTACTGTTATCTAAGAGAAGGAAATCCTTCAGTTAACCATGGACCAATAAAAAAAAAAAAAGAATTCAGGTTTCTTGCTGAAGCTACAAAAGTCTTCATAAGGAGGTAAATGCTACATACCAA
The DNA here is from genome assembly GCF_000442215.2 of Lipotes vexillifer. Taxonomy (NCBI): domain Eukaryota; kingdom Metazoa; phylum Chordata; class Mammalia; order Artiodactyla; family Lipotidae; genus Lipotes; species Lipotes vexillifer. The sequence goes on along the minus strand of NW_006785403.1, from coordinate 266,766 downwards.
ATTTAGAGACCATTTTGCTTTCTTTGTCATACTACAGAAACACTTAATATTGTAATCATCCTCAAGAAATTATGAAGAGGTGGGCTTCCCTGGTGGCGCAGTGGCGGAGAATCTGCCTGCCAATGCAGGGGACACGGGTTCGAGCCCTGGTCTGGGAAGATCCCACGTGCCGCGGAACAACTGGGCCCGTGAGCCACAATTACTGAGCCTGCGTGTCTGGAGCCTGTGCTCCGCAACAGGAGAGGCCGCAATAGTGAGAAGCCTGCGCACCGCGATGAAGAGCGGCCCCCGCTTGCCACAACTAGAGAAAGCCCTCGCACGGAAACGAAGACCCAACACAGCCATAAATAAATAAATAAATAAAGCAAACTGTCAAAAAAAAAAAAAAAAAAGAAAGAAATTATGAAGAGGTGACAGAAGACTAGAGATGAACAAATGTCCTGATTTTTAAAAATGAGAAGCCAGTAGATTTTATAAAATGTGGACTCCCATCTAGTTCTCAATTTATATAAAGCCTCTTCAAGTTGGCCCTTTCTGACCACCCAATTCAAAGTAACCGTTGTAATTCCCTCATCGGCATGGTTTATCTTTTTCATGATTCTTACCAGCACTCATTTTCTTATTTTTTACTGTCCGTCTCTCTCACTAGACTCAGCTCCATTAGAGAAAATGTTGTCTATCCTTTTCAACCAGTGTCTCTCCAGTACTTGAAGAATGGTATATGGTAGGTACTCAACAAATATTGATTGAATGAATTAATGAATTGTTGAGCTTGATATCAATTCTATGCAAGTTTTCTAATTAGATTAAAAGAGTGATTATGAGGATAATCAGAAGTCCCCAAAACAGTATGAGTTTACTGAGACCATATTCTGAACTAACCTAATGTCCTTTTCATAGAGCCATTATATTTTGATCAGGAGAATTGTGTAGTCTTGTGCATTATGAACTCAGCAAAGTATTTGTTTCTCTTAATGTCTTTATTTATTTCCAAGGTAGAAAATATGGGTAAATAAAAGTGCAGATTAAGAGCTGTGCCATGTGCATATGGCCTAAAAAGCTCTCGGAGCTTGTATTCATATCTCTGGCTCCCTGGGCAGCGCCTTTAACAACAAACCTTACCATGTTTCCTAAGCCATTGGTAAATGTAGGGCAACCACCCCTTTCTAAGGATTATAAAGTCATTCACCATTCAACCTGTGTATTATTTATGGAGTACCTATGTTGTGCTAGGCATGGGATGCAATGAACGAGACCAACAGAGAACAGAGCTTGCAGCCAGGCAAGGAAACAAACAGGTTGAGAGGGAAGGGCTAAGGAGGACTTACCTTAATTAGGGTGATTACTTTGGAAGGCCTCTCTAAGGTGACATTGTACCTGAAAACTAGGAAAAATGGGTTTTAACTATTTGGAAATAGGAAGAGAAGAAAGAGCAGTATATGCATAAGCCTTGGTGTATTTAAGGAACTGGAAAAAGAAGGCCAGTGTGGCTGGAGCATTTTGAAATGAGATGGGGTATCAAAAGATGAAATTGGAGAGGAGTATAGCCAGGTCACAGAAGACCTTGAACATTATGGTTAGAAGTTAGAAAGGGAAGCCTTTGCATAGTTGAAGTAGTAGAATGACCTGATGCAATTTGCATTCCGATTAGATACGCTTTGTTGAATGCTTTGGAAAAGCGTATGAGTCTAGGCTGCAGACAAGCTAATGCAGCAATCTAAACAAGAGATGATGGCAGCTTGGACAAAAATGGAGGGAAAAAGGCAGATCTGAGATATATATATCTCAGAGCGGGGGATACTCTTCATTGCGGTGTGCGGGCTTCTCATTGCGGTGGCTTCTCTTGTTGCGGCGCATGGGCTCTAGAGCACAGGCTCAGTAGTTGTGGCTTGAGGGCTTAATTGCTCCACGGCATGTGGGATCTTCCCGGACCAGGGCTCGAGCCCATGTTCCCTGCATTGGCAGGCGGATTCTTAACCTCTGCGCCACCAGCGAAGTCCCTGAGATATATTTTGAAAGTAGAATTGGCATTACAGGTTGGGTATGAAGAGTGCGGGAAAGAGAAAAACCAAGATGTCACTGAGATTTCTGTCTGGAATAATTTGAATAAATAATGAGTGATAACAATAGTAAGGAAGTAAGGTAAAGAACAAGTTTTAGGAGCGAGTCTACAATTTTGTTTTAGATGTGTCAAATTCGAGATGTCTGAAAGTTGCCTGTCTGAATATCAAGAAGTTAGTTATACAGGTCTGGATCTCAACAGAGGTCAGGATTGAAAATATAGATTGTGGAGTCAACAATATTTGACTACATCCATGGAAGTAAATGAGATGGCCCTGGGGAGAGAGTAGCCATGCAGAAGAGTGTCCAAGTCTGGGACACTCCCATATGTGGAAATTCAGCAGAGCAAGAGGAACTACTAAGAGGTTCAAGAGGAGTGAGGTAGGAGGAAAACCAAGAAAGTGTGGCATCTTGGAAGCCAAGAGAAGAGTGTTCCAAGGAGGGGCAGTTGCTACTCAGCAGTCAGGATGAGGATGGATCTGAAATCTGGTGGAAGATTAAAGTCACTGATGACTTCACTAGTAGTTTCAGTGGATTGGTAGAAATAGAAGCCTGATTGGAGTGGGCTAAAGAGAGACAACGACTAGAGATGACAGCTCCTTCAAGAAATGTTGCCATAAAAGGGGAGCAGAAGTACTGGTAGCTAGAAAGGAACATGAGGTCATGTAGGTAAGTTTTTTAACATAAATTAGATCCTGTTCATATGCTGGTGAGAATAAGCCAGTAAATTGAGAGATAGTGATGATGCAACAGCAACAACAGGCAACAACTGCAAGAGTGAAATCCTTAAGAAGGCAAGAGGGGGTGAGATTCAGAGCACAAATGCAGCCTGGCCTCTTTTGTAATTGGAGAGAAAGCAGAGGATAGATACACCTGGAGGTAATTTGGTAGATTTAGTGGTGGGAAGGTTTGGGGGTTTCCATTCAATTTCTTCTCAGTGAAGTATGAAGCAAAGATATTAGCCTGGCTGGCATGTGGAAAGTATTGGAGGTTTGAGGAGAAAGAAGGTAGAAATGGTTGTCTCCAAGAATGGCAGAGTGAATTGAGGGAATTGTAGGATTGCCAAGCAATTTTGAAAGCCCATTTTAGAATAGTTAATATGAATTTAAAGAAAGACAGTTAACACAGTTGTGGGGTTTTTTGTTTTTTTGTTCCTTCCAGACAAAATTAACTGTTCAGGAGCAGATGTGAAGATACACAAAATAAAGTATAACCAGGTCTGGGTTTTTCTAGATGCATAAGAGGAGGAGAAAAGACAAGGACATTAAAGCCCTTGCAAAGAAATGATTATAGTGATGGACCATAGACTAAACTGGGAAAGGGGGGAAATGAGATATTGGAATGAGGGGGGAAATAAATAATCTGAGGGATGGGTCTCAGTAAAGTAAATATGTAAGTAAACTGGAAAGATACTTCCTTTGAGAGTAGAAATGGAAAGCAAATAATATACCTGTTCTACCTCCAGCCTTTAAAGTACAGAGGTTTGTGGGAAAATTGAAAAGCCTCCACTTTAAAGAATAGCAGGGATGGTGATGTCTTAGGGGTAGTTAGCTTTCAGTTAGTATAAGATGAACAAGAGACTCTTCGAGAGAAGAGGCTGAGGAGGTAGATAAGAAAGTTGAAGGCACCATGAGTTCCCATGTGCCCAGTGGGTGGTGGGGAAGGGTTAGAGATTAAGTAACTAAGGAATGTTCAGAGTAGCTCAGGGGTAAGAGCTTAGGTCAGAAAAAGCTTGGGCTTCTGATGAGTGAGGTAAGTGGGTTTGTGAAATGCAGTAGACTGACAGTCTCTGAGAAAATGGGTCCATTGGGCACCTGTACTCTCTGAAAGTCAAAATGTTCCTGATAGTGGCAAAACTTAAAGTTACTCACCGTTAAGTATGCTAGATAGGGTTTTTGTAGATATTCTTTACAAAGTTGAGGATGTTCCTCTCCTATTCCTAGTTTACTGCGTTTTTATCATAAATAGGTGTTGGATTTTGTCAAGTGTTTTCTTCTGCATTTATTGATATGATCATGTGGTTTTTCTTCTTTAGCCTGTGAATGTGATGGATTTACATAATTGATTTTCAAATGTTGAGTCAGCCTCTCATACCTAAGATGAATCCCACTTGGTTGTGGTGCATAATTCTTTTTATACATTGTTGGATTCCATTTGCTAATATTTTGTTGAGGATTTTTATGTCTGTGTTCATGAGAGATATTGGTCTGTAGTTTTCTTGTAATGTCTTTGTTTAGTTTTGGTATTAGGGTAACATTGGCCTCATAGAATGAGTTAGGAAGTATTCTCTCTGTTTCTATCTTCTGAAAGAGGTGGCAGAGAATTTATACAATATCTTCTTTAAATGTTTGGTAAGAATTCACCAGTGAACCCATGTGGGACTAGTACTTTCTGTTTTGAAAGGTTATTAACTATTGATTCAGTTTCTTTAATGGATATAGGCCTATTCAGATTGTATCTTGGATGAGTTTTGGCAAATTGTGTCTTTCAAGGAACTGATCTGTTTCATCCTGGTTATCAAATTTGTGGGCATAGAGTTGTTCACAGTATTCCTTTATTATCCTTTTAATGTCCATGGGATCTGTAGTGATGTCCCCTCTTTCATTTCTGATAATAGTAATTTGTGTCTTCTCTCTTTCTTTCTCTCTTTCTCTCTTTCCTGGCTTGAGGATTATTGGTTTCATTGATCTTTTCAAAGAATCAGCTTTTGGTTTTGTTGATTTTTCTCTATTGATTTCCTATTTTCAATTTCAATGATTTCAGCTCTAACTCCTATAATTTCTTTTTTCCTACTTCTTTGGATTAAATTTGCACTTCTTTTTCTAGTTTCCTAAGGTGGCAGCTTAGATGACTGATTTTATATCTTCTTTTCTAATATATGGATTCAAGGTTGTAAGTTTCCCACTTAGCACAGCTTAATGCTGCATCCCATAAATTTTGATAAATTTTATTTTCATTTTCATTTAGTTCAAAATATTTCAAAATTTCTCTTGAGGTTTCTTCTTTGGCCCATATGTTATTTAGAAGTTGTTTAATCTCCACGTATTTTGGGATTTTCCAGTTATCTTTCTCTTACTGATTTCTAGTTTAATTCCACTGTGGTCTGAGAACAGATACATCTAACTTCTTTAAAATTTGTTAAGATATGTTTTATGTCCCAGAATATGGTTTATCTTGGTGAATGTTCCATGTGAGCTTGAGAAAAATGTGTTTTCTGCTGTTGTTGAATGAAGTAGCCTACAGATGTCAATTATACCCAGTTAATTGATGGTGTTGTTGAGTTCAACCATGCTCTTATTGATTCTTAGGCCTCCTAAATCTGTCCATTTTGAGGGAGGTGTGTTGAAGTGTCCAACTATAATAGTGGATTAATCTATTTCTCCTAGCAGTTCTATCAGTTTTTGCCTCATGTATTTTGATGCTCTGTTATTAGGCACATACATTTTAAGGATTGTTATATCATTTTGGAGAACTAACTCTTTATCATTATGTAATGCCCCTCTTTATCTCAGACAGAGTTTCCTTTGTCTGAAATCTGCTCTGCCTGAAATTAATATAGCTACTCTCACTTTCTTTTTATTAGTGTTAACATGGCATATCTTTCTCCATCCATTTACTTTTAATCATATGTGTCTTTATATTTAAAATGGATTTCTTGTAGACAACGTATAGTTAGGTCTTGTTTTTTGATCCACTCCAACAATCTCTTTTGATTGGTACCTTTAAACCATTGATGTTTAAAGTGATTATTGAGAGACTTCCCTGGTGGTCCAGTGACTAAGATTCCGTGCTCCCAATGCAGGGGGCCTGGGTTTGATCCCTGGTCGGGGAACTAGATCCCTCATGCATGCTGCAAGTAAGAATTCATATGCCGCAACTAAGAGTATGCATGCCACAACTAAGAGTTCGTGTGTCACAACTAAGAGTCTGGGCTGCAACTAAAAGATCGCACATGCTGCAACAAAGATCCTGCATGCTGCAGCTAAGACCCGGTGCAGCCAAAATAAATAAATAAATAAATAAATAAATAAATGTTTAAAAAAACAATGATTATTGATATAATTGACTAAATATCTACCATACTTGTTACTGTTTTCTATTTGTTGTCCTTGTGCTTTGTTCATATTTTTGTCTTCCACTCTTTTTCTTCTTTTTGTGGTTTTGATTAAGCATTTTGTATGATTTCATTTTCTTCCCTTTCTTAGCATAGCAATTTTACCTCTTTTTTTTTTTAACTTATTTTAGTGGTTTTCTGAGAGTTTCCAGTATATGTTTACAGCTAATCCAAGTCCACTTTCACATAACACTAGAATGCTTCACAGGTAGTGTGGGTCCCTTATATTAACAAAATAATCCTAATTCCTCCCATCCCTTGTATCATTGCTGTCATTCATTTCACTTATATATAAGCATACATAAGCAATATATATAATATATACATAAGCACACATATGTATATGATGTATACATAAGCAAACATCGTCGATATTATTTTGAAAAATCTTTATCTGTTAGATTAAGTATAAGAAAAAAGTTTTTATTTTACCTTCACTTATTATTTCTTCAATGCCTTCCTTTATATAAATCTGAGTTTCTGACCTATGTTACTTTCCTTCTCTCTAAATATCTTCTTTTAACACTTCTTGCAAGGCAGGCCTACGGGCAACAATACCGTCACTTTTTGTTTGCCTGAGAGTCTTTAATTCTCCTTCACTTTTGAAGGGTAATTTCACTGGTTATACAATCCTAGGTTAGTGAGTCATTTCTCAACATTTTAAAAATGTCTCTCCATTTCTTAGGAGAAGTCAGATATAATTCTTATCTCTGCTTCGCTAAAGAGCAAAGATTCTTTTTTCCTCTGGCTTCTTTCAGGATATTTTTCTTTATCTTTGATTTTCTGTAGTTTGAAAATGATAAGCCTGTATGTAGTTTTTCTGGCATTTATCCTGATGGGTGTTTTCTGAGCTTCTTGGATCTGTGGTTGGGCATCTGACATTAATTTGGTAAAATCCTCCATTACTGGTTCAATTTTTTTCTTCTGTTTCTTTCTCTCTTTCTTCTCTCCTGATATTTCCATTATACATATGTTATAACTTTTGTAGTTGGGTTTTTTTTTTCAGTCTTTTTCTGTTTGCTCTTCAATTTTGAGGTTTCTACTGATATATCCTCAAGTTCAGAGATTCTTTCCTCAGCCATGTTCAGCCTATTAATAAGCTCATCAAAAGCATTCTTCATTTTTGTACAGTGGTTTTTATCTCTAGCATTTCTTTTTCATTCTTTCCTGGGATTTCTGTTTCTCTGCTTACATTGCCCATCTGTTCTTGCATGCTGTCTACTTTATCCATTAGAGCCCTTAGCATATTTATCATAGTTGTTTTTAAATTCCTAGTCTGATTATCGCAGCATACCTGCCATGTCTGGTTCTGATGCTTGCTCTGACTCTTCAAACTGTTTTTTGTCTCTAGTATGCCTTGTGGTTTTTTCCTGATAACCAGACGTGATGTACTAGGTAAGAGCAACTGTTATAAATAGGCCTTTAGTAATGGAGTGGTAGGTGACAGGGGCAGAGAAACATTCTAATGAGTCCTGTGATTTGGTCTTGGTCTTTAGTGAGCCTGTGCCTCTGGACTTTGAACTTCGCAAGTGTTTCTCAGCTTTTTCCTTCCCTCTTAGGTGGGACAGAATGGCAATAGTGGGCTGTAGTTGGGTATTTCCCTTCCTGGGGTTAGGCTCTGATAATACCCAGCAGCTTAGGCTCTGAGGTTAACTAGTTTTTCTAAGGGCAGGCCTTGTTAGGAAGAACAGAGCACTCTGGTGTATTTCAAAATTGTTTCTTCTCCCCTCCCCCTGCCAGAAGCACAGGAGATTTTTCTCTGACATCTGCTCTGAGAACCTGGTCAAGCTCCTGGAGGTAAAACTCACAAACGAGTAGGGACCCCTCTATGACTGGGTCCCCCTGGAGTTTTTAACTCTCAGACTTGTCCACTCTGGGCCTCCAGCAATTGATCAATTTACAGTTGTGGTTTTTTCTACCCCTGCCCTGGTTCCCACAGAGGTTACAGCTTGTGAGTTTCTGCTCTGGTAACTTGTGATTCTCTGTATTTGCCTGTCAGTCTCTCCACTGTCGGGGGTGGGGGGGCAGTGGTGTGCCCTGTGAGCTCCCTTCTCTTAAATGGATTTAGGAAGATGCATTGATTTTTCAGTTTGTTCAGCTTTTTACTCATTGGGACAGAGTGGCAACTTCCAAGCTCTCTACATATGGAACCGGAAACAGGAAGCAGCCCAGATTTTTTTTTTTAATGCAAAACACAGAAAAGAGGGTAAAAGTCGTATGGGGCAGAAGGGGAGATGAAAGAGATTGGGCAGAAATGTTATTTGAAGAGAGAGTGGCCAAAAATTTTCTCAAACTAACAAAAAACATCAAGAAGGACAAGGAACTACAAACAGGATAGATTCAAAGAAAACTAAGCCTACATATGTTATAGTAAACCTGCTGGAAAGCAAATACAAAGAGAAAATCTTAAAAGCAGCAACTGTAAGACTGATAGTTGGCTTATCGACAGAAAACAAAGCAATTATATTTTTTAAATGCTGAAAGAAAATAACTGCCACCCTAGAACTTCAAATGAAGGCAATTTAAGATATTTTTAGACACTGTCTCCCTAGAAAAACGCCCCCAAAACAGAATTTCTTACCAGCAGACTCACACCAAAGAAAAACCAGACAAAGTTATTCAGGCCAAAGGAAAGTGGTCCTAGGTGGCATCTTAGAGATGCAAAAAGGAATATGGAGCAATAAAAAAGATAAATATGTGGGCAAATTTTAAAATGTCTTATAGGATTTAAAATATACATACCCAACAAAAAGAGCACAAGGTGGGGATGGGATGTGATTGATGTTAAAGCAGTCTAAGTTTCCTGCATTGCCCAGGAAATAATAAAACTATTTTGCATTAGACTTTAACAAGTTAAGGATGCGTGTTATAATCTCTAGTTTAAGTAACCATTAAAAGAATGTCAAGGTTGTAGACAGGAAGAATAGAATGATTTTTTTTAATCTTTTTTTTTTGCATGTAATCGTTTCAAAATATATTAAGTAAACAATTACAAAACTAAAGGAAAAATCATATAATCACAGTGGAAGTTTTGTATGTTCTTAACCCACTCCTCTCAGAAACTGACAGAGAACAAGCAGTTTAAAAATCAGGAAGGACATGAAAGATTTGAACAACACAATTATAAATTTGACCTGATCATCTTATGAAGAAGTCTGTTGCAAAAGACTTGTTGCAAAATACACATTTATTTTCAAGTGTACATGGAGCATTTAACAAATGACGATACGCTGTGTCACAGAGCAAATCTTCTCAACAAGTTTCAAAGGACTGAAATCCTACAGAATATGTTCTCTGACCACAGCGGAATTAAGTTATAAATTAATAACAAAAAGGTAACTAGAAAATGCCAGATGTTGAAAATGTAAGCACTGTGCTTTCAAAAGAAACCATAGGTTAAGGAAGAAAGGGTAATGAAAGTTAGAAAACATTTTTATTAAATGATGAAAATTCAAAAATATCAAGCTTGTGAGACAAAACTAAAGCCATGCTTTGAGGGAGCTGTACATAAGCTTTAGATACATAGATTAGAAAAGAAGAAAGGCTTAAGGTCAATTATCTCAATTTCAAGAAGTTTGAAAAGAACCGCAAAGTGGAAGAATCAATAAAGATCAGAAATTAATGCAATAGAAAACTCAAAATACAATACGGAAGATGAACAAAGCTAAAAATTTGATTCTAATTAATTGAACTCTCATTAAACCCCAGCAAGACTAACCAAGAAAAAGAGAAGGCGTAAATTACCAGTATTAGAAACTAAAAAGAAGAAACCCCTACAAACACTACATTAAAAATATGAGATTTTATGACTGACTGTATACCAGCAAAGTTAAAAGATTAGATGGAATGAATATATTCCTATTTAAAAACAAACACACAGGGCTTCCCTGGTGGCGCAGTGCTTGAGAGTCCGCCTGCCGATGCAGGAGACGCGGGTTCGTGCCCCGTTTCGGGAAGATCCCACATGCCGCGGAGCGGCTGGGCCCGTGAGCCATGGCCACTGAGCCTGCGCGTCCGGAGCCTGTGCTCCGCAAATGGGAGAGGCCACAACAGTGAGAGGCCCGCATAACGCAAGGAAAAAAAAAAAAAAAAAAAACAAACACACACATGAACTACTTACCAAAACCAACACAAAAAGAAATAGAAAATCTCTGTGTTCTATATCTATTAAATACAGTGAACTTGTAATTTAAAACCATGCCACAAAGAAACCCCAATGCCCAAATGGCTTCATCAGTGAATTCTACCAAATACTTAAGGAAAAAAATAACACCATTTATACACCCTTTCAAAGTTCTTCCATATACCTCAATCTTATCCAGCAAAACCCTGACACCAAAACTTGACAAGACCCAATTCAGAAAGGGAGTGACAGGCCAATCTCTCTCACGAACATAGACATGAAATTTCCTATTATATTTGGGTGTCATTATGGGATAGTATTGCACCTTGATTTATCTGTGAGTAAACACTGATTTATCAATGGTTTACTTTTGTTTAAAAAGTTTTATAGGCAAGATGAGTGGAGGAGCAAACCATAACAGGGAAGGTAATAAAAACATTTGTATTTACTAGTAAGCTTTTACTGAAAGATTCGTGAAGTCTTATGTTTACTTAATAACTTTGCTTTTTAAGTGTTTGCTTTAGCTCTGCCCAGTAACTATTTTGTATAACCACGTGAAAAAAATTACATAAGCTGATTAATTCTCATTCTTGCGGACATTCATAAGCATTTCATTAACAAGACAGTGTCTATTTTCGGGTGCCTAAATAAAGACCATTAAAATGTAATGCTGTAATACTTACAAACCATCTACTAGAAACAAAAATGATAGCCACATTTTTATTTTACCTTTTTGATTCTGAAAACTAAACAGTTCCTGCAGAAGTGGGGAGTAGTGGGGATTTCCAGGCTGAGGTGTGCATTATCCATGTAAAATAATTTTCAAATAAACCTACAATGCCTGTATTTGTATAATGTGTTTTATTTTTCTCCAGTACAAATAAAACAATTCACTGTCACGTGATTACTTTTTAAAAATGGGAAATGTTTGCCTTTAATAAATGTTAAAACATCTATTATTTAAAATGAATTTTACATTTATTACATATAACCAAAATTTAATTGTACATGTGCCTATAAATGTGGGGCTTAAAAAAATCATAACTAACTCTTAGTTTCTGTAAATGATGAGCAGTCTCTTTAGCTATAGTGTTTGCATCCTTCACTTAACAGAGGAAGATAGTATTTGATTTAACTTACTTCCATGTTTTTCATAATAATGCTATTCATATAGGAAAGATAATGTCCTCAAGCTCATTTTAATGGATCTTCTTGATGACAAATGTATTCTACATTAATCTTTATAAAATATTTGAATTATTTGAGTGATAGCTCTGTAAATATAGAGAGTCTTTAAAAGTACTTTCATTTTTTTCAATTAAACTTGTTTTAGTAGATTTAATATGTTAACATGGGCATTCTGTTGTTCAGAGTGCTTCCAAAACCAGCACACTCACCTCTGGGGCTTTCCAAGCAGAAGTTTTAAGTCCCCTAAACTTTTTTGAAAAAAAAAAGGGGTTGATGTTGGAAATGTGCCAGGAGTAACCCTTGGTATTTCTCATAAAGTGCCACAGTGAAAGTACCCTCTCCCAGAAGTCAGTTCCTTTTATCAAAATCATCATCTCACACACTACCATTTCCAGAAAGCCTGTCTCCACATTCAAGACAACAGTAGGCCAGATAAATATTTTTTAATCTGTATTTTTTACCATTCCTGTACTTACTTCATCTGGAGTTTTAACATCTGTTTACCAAATTTACAGACCTGTCAGTTAGAATGTAAAAGTACTTTTTCCTCAGTGTAAATAGCTTAGGAACATCAAAAGTTAAAATTATCAGTTTCTCCTTTTCCTTTTGGAACTCACCTAATGTTAAAAAGTAGGTGCTTTAACCTAAGTGTCCATCAACAGATGAATGGATAAAGAAGATGTGATATATATATTGTATGTATATAGATACATATACACACACACAATGGAATAGTACCCAGCCATAAAAAAGAATGAAATAATGCCATTTGCAGCAACATGGATGGAACTTGAGATTATCATACTAAGTGAAGTTAATCAGACAAAGACAAATATGATATTGCTTATATGTGGAATCTAAAAAAATGATACAAATGAACTTATTTACAAAACAGAAACAGACTTACATAGAAAACAAACTTATGGTTACCAAAGGGGAAAGGGGGAGGAGGGATAAATTTTGAGGATGAGATTGACAGATACACACCACTATATATAAAATAAACCACAAGGATTTACTGTATAGCACAGAGAACTATATTCAACATAATAACCTATAATGGAAAAGAATCTGAAAAAGAATATATATATAACTGAATCTCTTTTTTGTACACCTGAAACTAACAAAATATTGTAAATCAACTACAGTTCAATTTTTAAAAACCTGCAAAATAAATTGGTGCTTAGTAAGGCAGAACTCACACTCCAGAGCCAGATAGCCAGGGCTTGAATCCCAGCTCTCTCACTTTTTGGCAAGTGACCCTAGGGCAAGTTATTAACCTCTATGCCTCAGTTTCCTCATCTGTAGAATGGGACTAATGACAGTATTTTTTTTTTTTACAAAGCTGTTGTGAGGATTCAATGAATTTGTAAGTGTAAGGATGCTGTTAGTGTTTGCTACTATTATTGTCTCTCCAGAAACTTCCTCTGCTTAGGTACATAAATGTTTCTGATTATTGTTTACAACATGGGATGGTATTAATCTGTAACCTGTTTCCTTTACTATGATATGGAATTGCTTTGTCAAAGGATATTTGCACTTTTTTTTTTTTTTTAATCACTACCAGACTGCTTTCCAAAAAGCACAAAAGTAACTGGGCAGTGTACCAATCAAGCTGCACAGTAGGGAGTTACAATGTAAAGCAACTAGCATGATTACAATAGCACAAAGGTGGGAGGGGGAAATGGAAGTATGTCATTCTGAGGTTCTTACAATATACCTGGAGTGGCAGAATTTTATCTGAAGGTAGACTGTGATGTCATAGATACATATTGTAAACCCAGAACTAAAAAGAACAAAACAAGAGGTATATAAAATAAGCTAACAATGGAGAAAAAAACAGAATCCTAAAAATAATCAAATCATCCAAAAGAAGGTAAAAGACGAAAAAAAGGAGCAAAGATGGAACAAACAGAAAACAAATAGCAAGACTTAAACTTCACCACATCTATAATCACATTAAATGTGAATGGCCTAAACACTCCAATCAAGAGACAGAGATTGTCAAACTGGATAAATTGAAAAAGCAAGACCCAATTACATGCTGTCACTTTAAATAGACATAGATAAGTAAGATGACAGAATTAGATATACCATGTAAATGCTATTCATAAGAAAGATGAAGGGCTATACATTATCAAAGGTTTCAGAAACCAAAATTTAACCATTGATCAAGGAGAACATGTAATAATGATAAGAGGATCAATTCATCAAAAAGACATAGTAATCCCGAATGTTTATGCCTCTAATCAGAGCTTCAAAAACATGAAATAAGAAAACTGACAGATCAAGAAAAATAGACAAATCCAGAGTTTTTGTTGGAAATTTCCAGTTTTCTCACAACAAGTAGACAGAAAATCAATATGGGTATTTCAACCAATTTAACCTAATTGACATTTATAAAACACTTCACCAGCCACAGTGAAATACAGTTTTTCCAAGTGCACATGGAATATTCACTAAGATACACCACTTGCTGGGCTGAAAGTTAAGACAAGTTGATGGTTCTGGAACTCAAAACAATACATTCTATTGACCTGAGGACCAGTGTTTTCACTCAAAAAAGTTATCTGTGCAAAGGCTTGGGTGTACGTGTGCATCCAGCATCCACCTGGCAGGTGACAGCAGACATACTCCTAAGCACATGAGGCAGGGGGCGGAGACACCGTGGCGGCTGACAGCTTGGAGGAGGCAAGAGGAAGTGGCTTCTGGCTGGAAGACTGAACGAGGGATATGATGAGGCGTGCTCGACGCTATATTGGGTTGATCCTTTCACTGAGCTCTATGGAATCTCCGATGGAGACCCTCTCCTCGTTAACTCTTGGTCGAGGTGCACCTGCTTTGGGAGGCCCCGCCGGGAAGCCTGAGCGCGGGCGCGAGGCAGGGGCCAGGCCGCGGGCTGTCTTCCTTCCCCGGGAGTCCGGCCCCAACAGTCCTGGGATGCAGGCCGGCCGCGTCTGTTACCGTTAAAGACACCCGAAGGCAGGTCGCAGGGAAACCTGCGTACAGGGGCGCACAGTGCGGCAGAGGACGCGGGGGCGGGCGCGGAGAGCACCCCAGGTCGCCCCCGCAACCCTCACCTCCCAGCACCATCCCCGTCCCCCCCCACCCCCAAGGCGCGGGAAGTGGACACCGCCCGCCTCGTTCGGGCACCACCTGGCGGGCGGGCGGGCTGGCGGAAACAGGTGCCAGGCGCGGGGCGGGGCCGGGCGGCGGGGCGGGGCGGG
>NW_006785403.1:217476-251965 GCF_000442215.2 Lipotes vexillifer | reverse complement strand
GGAGGCGGCGGGGAGGACCGACCCTGAGGCCCCGGGCTGCCACGCCGCCTGGGCAGCAGAGGCCGCAGAGCGGGCCGCCCAGCCCGCCCAACCCGCCCATCCGCGCTATGGCCCCGCGCGCCCGGCGGCGCCGCCCGCTGCCCGCGCTGCTTGCGCTCTGCGCGCTGTTCGGCCGGCTGCAGGTAAGGGGGGCCGCCCCGGCTCCCGTTCCCCGCGCGTCGGGTCCCGCGCCCGACGACTTCGCGGGAGCTGGGGAAGGACGCGGCGCGGCGGCTGCCAGACGTCACGAGACCTCGACGGAGCCGCAGGAGCTGAGGATTTGGGGGCGGAGAGGGCGGAGAGCTGGAGGGCTGCGTGTTGGACGGTGGAAGGAGGGAACGGGCGAGTGGAGGGGAACTGGGGTGCAGAATGGGGGGTTGCGGGACCCCAGCACCCGGACACGGGCGCTTCCAAAAGTCCCACTTAGTGGCAGGCTTTGGTGGTGCAGTTTATTCTCTAAACATTTCTGGAGCGTCTGCGAGGTGCCCCCGCAGTGTAGCTGCTGCGGAGGCAGCGGCGTGGACACAGACCCTTCCCCCGCGAACAGGAGAAGCAGCGAGGGAAAAATTCGGAGCCGCGGACAGTGCCCACGTTAAGTAACCATCCCACATATGATTTCTCCTTTCGGGCCATTTTGGACCCGCCGGAGCTCTCGGTCCTTCCCTCTAACTGGGCTTCACACGCTCTCCCCACCTCAGCTTCGCTGGTAGTCTGAAGACTAGAGCGATGCTCGCCTCCCGGGCGTGTGGTGAAACAGGATTTGGTAGTTTCTTCAGGAAGGCTGACATCAGATTTCTTTCCTACGCTCCCCTCTTTTTTATGTCTCCCTTCTCCCCTCCGACTCCTCCCTACAGTTTAAGGTCCACCGGCTCAGGTTCTGGCCCAGAATGACGTAGAATCACTTGTTCTCAGAACCTCTCTGATGATGCTAGGACAAAATAGTGTTCACAGTTGGAGACACCAAGGTACTTGGGGTGCTTCAAGCCAGTAGGGGAGCCAGAAACAGCCCTGTCCTCCGTGCGCTCAGCCGGGATGGGACTGGGACGGGCCGGCGGGCACAGCGGGCCGTGGTTAGTCTCACTGGGGCCAGGCCCTGCTGGGGCTCCCAACCCAGGAGGCACCCGGGGCTCCCCTGGCGGCCCACAGGGCTTATAAAGGGCGTGAAGAGGTCTGGGGGTGCCAGAACAAGAGCATCTTCCTATGTCCTGTTGTCCTCCCCACCCCAAGTCCTCTCAGAAGAGATTTCTTTACAAGATCACTCGGTACAGTTGCCAAATAAATAAAACCAGTTACTGGTTTTCTGCCCTCCCCGGAGGAGGGCTGTAGTGTAGGAAGTCCAGCACCGCAAACACTATGAAAGCCTTGTAGGGAAGGGTAAATATTGGTGGTTTTCTGGGTTTCAGCAGTTTCAGATTTCCCTTCTCTGTAAAGATTGGCTTAGGCTCTTGTTAACAGCTTTCGGGGGAACAGCTCGAAACCCCAAGAAGACAAGGGGAACAGCACTTGGAGAACTGTGTTTGGAGTGAGGAGAGAGGGGGAAGCCAGCCTGGGATTAGAGCCTTGACAGAAATAACAGGAACGTGCTATAAGGCTGGAGCAGACGATTCTCAGGAAGATTCAGTCTATTTCGTTTCTACTTGTATGAGTCTCTAGGAATGGTTGAGGGCAAAGAAGGCGGAAAAGCCTGCTGGAATTTTTCATTTTAAACACTTCAGGTGTTGCTTAATTAAGTGTTCAACAGGTTGGACAGGGCGCTGCCTTATTTGAACCACGGGACTAGGGCTCCAGTGAACAGCTAGCCACCTGAGAAAGACCTGCTCACTACACAGTTTTAAAAAAAAGCATCTTGGGGCTTCGCTGGTGGCGCAGTGGTTGAGAGTCGGCCTGCCGACGCAGGGGACACGGGTTCGTGCCCCGGTCCGGGAAGATCCCACATGCCGCGGAGCGGCTGGGCCCGTGAGCCATGGCCACTGAGCCTGCGCATCCGGAGCCTGTGCTCCGCAACGGGAGAGGCCACAACAATGAGAGGCCCGCATACCGCAAAAAAAAAAAAAAAAGCATCTCAGTGTTATTGCAAAAACTACATATGTACATATATGTGTAAAATGCAGTACGTTCTAACATGAACTCATTTGCTAACAAAACATTTATTTCTCAGAGCTATCTTTCAGCAAGTGCTATCCCCCCCCCCCCCACTTTCCCTTTTGGCTACTTATATTATGTGCGTTTTTAAATCATACCTAAACAGGAAACAATCAAATGATATTGGGATGGCTCTAATCAAATGATATAAGTTTGTGCCCAGTCTCCCCAGTGGAAATCTATTAATTCTGAAAGGTGGAGCTAGATGTAATGTTGTAGTATTATCCCCCAAAGATACTGTGGTTACAAGCACTCTGTTCAATTACTGCTCCTTTGGCCAACCTGATCTATTAGTTCAAAGAAAGGAATTGCACTGGCGATTAGTTATCACACACTGGGCAAGGCTTAAAGAACTGCTGAGTGTGGAGGATGGAGGAGGTATTGGTTTTGTAAAATAGTTGGCAAAAACAGCTTCTGGAAAGTGCTTTATCTGCAAGTATTGTATTTAGCTTCATTTACATTATATTAAATCGATTTAAACTTACCTGGGGGGGCTGTAAGTTTTGCCTTTTAAAACATCTCTGTGCTTATATCTCTCTGTGCCTGTGTGAGGGAATCTGAGTTCAGACATAAGAAGAGTATTTGCCTACAGAAAAGAACATTTAAAATTTTTATGTTGATAGTTCTGCTGTTTATTCCAAGTAAGAAACTCTAGGAGCAGGCTGTTTTCATTGAGGTAATTGATCACACAGTCATGTTTATCCCTAGATATCCAAGACCTAAGGGCAGATTCACTCGTACCCAGGCCAGCAAACATATTTGGGATGTAAAACCTTGTGCTGGTGAGAAACAAGGCGAAGACATAGCTGAGTCTTCACAGGTCACAGCCCAGTCGAGAGGACGAGACAGGTGAAGCTGTGATAATAACAATGCAGCCTATGATACGAGAAGCGCAGAGGGTGGTGGAGGGAAGGAGGGAGTATAGTTGGAGGAATCAGGGAGGACTTTTGGAGGAGGGAGCTTCTGAAGCGGTCTTCGGAGGATGGGTAGGAAATCAAGGGTCAGAGAGGGAATGATCCCAAGAGGCTGTTGTGGGGAAGAAAGCTTTCTATCTGAGAGGGTGGCGTCAGTGGTTTAGGCCTAAAGGAATCTTGCCAAAAAGAGAAACCCCACATATGTTTATGACTTTATAGATACCACAGAGCTATCTGGAAAGCTAGCTTAATTCAAGAAACCCCACGACAGACAGGACATTAAACATTTATAGTTTTTGAGATAACACTTGTATGGCCCTTGTTGAGGTGGTAATGTAGACTAATCAGAAACAGATAAGCCGCAGGGCCCTGGAAGGCCTGTGGGGACACCCCGCAGAGGAAATCCCCTGGGTGGGACTGGGACTGTAGGGTAGGTAGGTGCCCACCCCTGCCCCGGCTGTCTTCCTGCCCTGCCAGCCCATCCTAGTGGGAAGACTTGGCCATAAGTTACTACTTTGTTTGGAGAATCACAGACTTGGGGATCAGTGTCCTTTTCGTTCACTTTGTTGATAAATATTTCAAATGCCTTCCCTGTTATTTCCTTCCCACCACTTCCCCCGAAAATGGCACATCTGTAATATGAACATATTCTCCGTGTTGATAAGGAAATATGAGCTTGCTTTTTCAGTTATCTACCAGAAATTCATATGCCAGGAAAACTGAAACAATAAAGGTATGTCTTTGAAGGTCAATAAATCAGTGTTTTATGAGGCCATGAAAAGGGGAGTTCCAAACCAGGGCCTCCTTCACAGAGTATTGTTTGAAGAAGGTACCCCGTGAACTTTCTCTGCCAGATCAGTATTAAAATTCCCCCCGTGCTATTTTCTTATCTTTGAAGCGCATGGAAAAAGATAGTGGTGTTTTTTTCCACATGGTGTGTCCAGAGGATGCTGTCTGGGCGGACTCCTGTGGATGTGGATCTGCATCCCGCCCTGACAGTTGCCCTCTGTACAAGTGAGTCACCCCCCCAGGGCATCTACCCCCGGGCCAGGTGGCCGCCAGGACAGCTGTGGCCTGGCTGCTGTCTCCCTGCAGCGGCCGCCCCCCAGCCCCCAAGGGAAGCATACCTGACCCCACCTCCCGGCCCCCAGAGCCATCGTGGGTGGGATTCGCGCACCAGGTGATTCTCCCTGCAAGCGCCTGTAAATTCTCCACCTGGTTTGTAGGAAGTTGGGCACCTAATCTTCGTGTTTCCCTCTGGCTGCCACGTGGGAGCTTTCTGTAGGACCCACTGCTAGGAGCACAGATTAAGCTCAACTCCTCCTTTCTACCCCCCAAACCCAAGCCCCGAGCCTGAAGAAACCACGAGAGAGACAGTGGACTTCAGCAAAACAGAAGAGCGGGTGGGTCTGAAGTTCTCAGTGCGCTTTTGAGGTTTAACACTGAGTGGACGGCGGGCCTGGTTACGCGCAGCCCAGCGGGTTCCTCTGCCCTGGCTGCGTCCTGCCCGCGAGCCCGGCGGGCGCGGCTCCCCGGCGCCCTGCCCTCCCTGTCGCCGGGCTCCCCGGCGCCCTGCCCTCCCTCTCGTGGGCAGCGGCTGCTGGCCCCGCTCATCACCCGGCAGCCGTCTCAGCGCGTCTGCGTGCACGTGTGCTAACCTGCTCTCTGTCTTTGTCCTATGCGCCACCGGCGGCCCCCAGCCTGGAATTTCTGTGGGCTGCCACGTCCAGGGCATGGCGCTCAACAGTGAGAAAGAGGACTGCGTTTGTCTTAGATGTGCTTGTTTAGCTCAACAAAGCGAGCGCCTCCTCCAAGTGGGCCGCCCTGCAGCAGGCTAAGGAGACGCAGAGCTGGGGCATAGCTCTTGTCTTCCGGAAGCGCCCGGCCTAGATGCGTGCAGACAGAATGCAGTGGGACACTCGTGCCATCAAGAGTGCTTTCAGAGTGGTGGGCGCCCAGGACAAGAGCACTTTAACCGGACTGGAAGTGTCGGCGGAAAATACCCCCTTTTCCTTACCGTGCGGTTGTGTGTGTCCAAAGCACAGAATGAGGGGCAAGGGGGCAGCATGTAGGCTAGGGGATCAAGACTGGTTTGTGCTCTGCCTGGTGGTGGGAACGGTGGGGAGACCAGACCGAGTGCGGCGTTTTCAGGCGACCCTGAAGAGGACAGTGTTCCTGGGCTCCAAGGGCAGGCGCGGGGCGGGGCCAGCACTCAAGGGCCTTATGTGCAAGGAAAACAGTTTAGATTTTATCTCCGTGTATTGTGAGCTGGGGAGGGACGTGATCAGATGTGGAGGTCATGGGGAAGGGTGCCATGGCGCTGGGGGGAGGAGGGGGTCCAGGGCGTGGTAAGGAGGCCACAGCCCCTGCTTTGGGGAAGAGCTGGTACAGGCTTGAATCGGGTCAGGAGGGTGGCAAGAGAAAGTAGTGCAGGAGCGATTTCAGAGCCAGCAGGCTGTGCTGGGCGCCGAAGATACAGGGCAAAGGATGTGGTTGGACCTATTATTAAAAAAAAAATGTGGTAGATGTCAAAACAGAACAGCTGACCGTTTGATTGTATTTTTTCACAGTTTATTAAGGAAACTTCTGTCTTAGTCCAAATCAGAATCAAAGCAGGTGCAGGTTCAAGTAAAGAAGGATTGTTTTTCCCCCAAACAAACAATAAAGAAGGTCGCAGTTTAGGATATGGAATCGCATCTGCTGTGGATTATCTTACTGGGAGGCAAAGGTCCTTAGACCCCACTGGGGTTAAAAAACAAGCTAAGAGCCCCAAGGCATTGGCTCTGCAGGAAATTTGTGTGCTCTGGAATTCAGAGCCATTTCCTGACCTAAAGGTGTCTTTGAATCAGAGGTTCAGGATGTAGGCAGAGTTTTAAAACTCAGGACTAAAGAGATAAGCAGTCAGTGACCCCCCCCCAAAGAGTCCAGCGTCAGAGCTGGTGTGGCCTGCGTCGTGGTCTTCCCACGCTGGCCTCAGATAGGTCACCTGCCCCCAGCAGAAGCAGTGTTTACCTTGGACCCACAGCTCAGCGAAAGCTTTTTGCTTGCATGAGACACCTTTTCCTGGTGGCTATTAGCGCCTCAGCTGAGTGTTTCCCTTCCTCTCTGCCCACCCCCGCTTCTGCTCCCCGCTGCAAAAAGTCCTAGGCTAGCAGGTGACACAGAGGTCCGTCTGGCCCAAGCAAAGTCAGAGAGCTGCCAGATTTCCAAGTGGTAGGAAGAACCGACTGCAAAAACTACCCTTTCGGTTCATCAGAGTAATAATAACTCATTACATTTCCTGTGCAGTGTTGAGAGTACAAGAGCCACTTCCTCCAGCTACCAGAAATTTGAAGACTTTCCATTAAAAATGAGGAAGAAGAACTCTAACTTTTTGTGAATGTGATGGTTAAACCTGGCAAGCAGGGAGAGTGGACTGTGTGCCATCTCACAAATCCTATTAGCGCTGCAGTGTTTGCTAGCCTGGGTTCTCGTTACCCACCCCCAGAATGGGAAATGAGCCACTTTTCTAAGGTTCTGAGTTTTAAAAAATATTTGTTCCTTCTTGGAACATACTTAGCAACTAACTTAGCAGTGTATCCTTAAGTAGCACCAACAGCCGCCAAATTCATATCCAGTTGGAAAAAGATCTGTCGAGGGTTCTCAATTTTGTACCCAAGGTAGAAGAACAGGATCATGTCTGAAACGTCCCTGGTAACTGAGAATCTGTTCCATTTCTCAAGCCTAGTAGAGATTATTCACACCCACCCTTGCTATTCCAGTACATTATTTAACAATTCCCAGTGGCAGGAACTTCCCTATAGCAGAATCTAATACTGTGTCACAGCTTGACTCCGTTTCCTCACATGGATTCTTTCATGGGGGTAGAGGTCAGTTGGCCGGCGTCCTCTTTATTTCTGTGTTCCTCTCGTTGAAGGTCGTCAGCCCGCTGCTTCCCCTTTGCTCCGGTTATCCACGCTACTCCCTTTAACCTCTCTGTCAGCCTTTTTTCCTTTCAATTCTCTGGACCCTGGTCTTCCACTTCCATAAGACACTCTGGAAAACGTCAGACTTACCCCACAGCCTGTGCCCTGGAGAGTCCCCCACCTAGTAGGGAAAATAAGACAGCCCCGTCTTCAGTCCTTGCAGTTAAGTAGGTCTGAAGCTGCCAAGAGCAAGACGCCAGGGGAGCGCACAGGGTTGCCGTGGTGAGCTGGGCAGGTGGCGCTTGTCTGGGCCTGGAGGGACAGACATGAGTCTGAGGGCAGAGTGAGCAGGGGAAGGGGCAGAGGTGGGACAGGCAGAGCCAAACAGGAGAAACTCAAGTCCTGTCCGTTTGTCCGGGGCCCAGAGCTGGCCAGAGACCAGGAAAGGCCAAGGGCAGCTGGGGATGGGAGCGGTGCTGGTTAGTCACGAACAAACCTCAGGAGGGTGTTGGGACTCTGCCCTGTGGACGGGGCGGGGTGGGGGGGCCCTGGACCCAGCATCCGCAGCTGGGAACTTGTTAGAAATGCATGTTCTCGGGCCCCACCCCAGGCCCACTATATCAGACACCGTTTAACCACCTCTGCAGGGGATTCCGACGCACACTCGAGTTTGAGAACCGTTGCTGTAGACGTGGGATTCCATAAAAAGATTTTGAGCTCAGCTGTAAGTTAATATATATGGTTAATGTACTAAAAGCACCTGCCTCTTGCTGAATCCGTCCTGTGTGCCAGACATGTGCTAGGTGCTTTACATAGATTTTCTCTAATCCTCACTCCACCTTGCCAGGAAGATGAGAAAAGTGAGGCACAGAGAGGTCCAGTTTGCACAGCTCATAAGTGGCAGAGCTGGAACCCCTCCCAGGTGTCCGCCCCAGCTGCATGGCATTAACCCCTCAGGGGTTATGCAGTCGCCTGTACAACAGGTAAGCAGCAGAGGAAGAAACTTCCAGGACGTGGTGGCGGGGGGGGGGGGGGCAGAAGCAAGCTCTTTTAGCATTTTGGGAAATACCAGTTTGCATTCGTGGGGCTCGGCTCAAGGAGGTACATTTATTGAGGCCTTTCTCTTGTTAACTGTCATTGAGGAGAAGGAATAACACTATGACTTTAAGGCTGAGTTTAAACAGGCACCCTGAACATTCTCAGCATAGAGTCCATGTGCCAGTTGGTCCCTGACTCAGGAGGAAAAGAAATGTGACATTTTGAATCATCTTTGCCACTTCCTGAAGCAAAGGCATCTCTGACTCCTCTATGCCACACACACCCCCACCAGAAATAAACTGTACTGTACCACTGACTATAGCCCTGCTCCTGCGTTTGCCAAGACAGTTCACAGGCCATGTTTATCCCACTTCTGCCACCTGCCAGGCTCTGTCCTGGACAGGGTGGGGTGGGGGGAAAGTGCCCCTTCTGATGGGCTTAGGTATTCTGTGTCCCAGTTGGGATCCCTGTGACCAGGCCGTTGAGGTCCTACTTGGTTGTAAAATTACAAATAACCAAAGCACTAGAATGCACAACCAGTCATTTTTTTTTTTTAAGAGATTGTAAGTTCTAGAAGGAAGACTTTTTTGGGGGGTCGTGCTGCATTGGGTCTTCATTGCCACGTGGGCTTTCTTTAGTTTTGGCGAGCGGGGCCTACTTTTCGCTGTGGTGCACGGTCTTCTCATTGCGGTGGCTTCTCTTGTTGCAGAGCACGGGCCCTAGGCACACAGGCTTCAGTAGTTGTGGCTCACGGGCTCTAGAGCACAGGCTCAGTAGTTGTGGCGCGCGGGCTTAGTTGCTCCACGGGCATGCGGGATCTTCCCGGACCACGGCTCGAACCCGTGTCCCCCGCATTGGCAGGCGGATTCTTAACCACTGCGCCACCAGGGAAGCCCACAACCAGTCATCTTAACTGCATGGAGCAGTCCTCACGGGCAAGGGAATGCAGGTGTGACCGGCACCCGGCTGCTCTGTGCCTGAACAGCGAGTCCAGCGTGGCCTGGTGAAAGGGGCCTCATCCAGTGTGAGAGGCATTCTGTTCCCAGCATGAGGGACAGCATAAGTGGCTGGAGCAGCTGTGTTGTATGTTGATTAGGCGGACCTGTGTTCTATCCCTATTAGAAAAGACAATTTGAGCCCAGGAAAAGATTTCTGATCTTGATTTTGCAACCCCTTTCCCCCAGGGTGTCTCTAATTTTGCCCCCAATTGGTGCAACCTTTCCAAGTCCACACTTGGGAGTGTGAATTTGATTCAGAGCTAGTAGGAAACCATCACAGTTTTCTGTAAAGGGAAGTTATAAGATCACAACAGTCCTTCAGGAAAAATTATTCATTAATTTGCCTAGAATTCGAGCATTTGCTCTGTGTCTGGCACTGTGCCAGTCGGCTTATCACTAACTATCTGAATGGGCTGCCTTGTCTCTTTGTGAGGAAGCAGAAATATGAGGAAGGGAAAGCCTCAAGCATGGTGCCTGGCACGCAGTAGGTGTTGCATGAGGCCCACTCAAGATAAATGGTGTCTGTCTCCAGCGATGGGCGAGGTTGTTCTCAATGTCCATTATGTACATGGAGACAACTGTACAGAGTTTGGGAATATGAGAAAGTTCCGGCTCTCTGTCTTTAATGTAATCTCTGACTTGGCTACTCCAAGACCAGCAGTGTCAGCATCACCTGGGAGCTTGTTGGCGCTGCATTTTAGAAAGGTTTCCCGTTGATTCTTTTTCACGGTGAGGATTGAGAGGCGCTGCTCTGGACATGGCAGTGGGGGAGAGTCAGATCCCCGCACCTGGCACAGTGCAGCCCTTAAAGGCACCGAATAACTTTGAGTGGTTGAGTTTGTTCTTTGTATTTTTAAAATTCTCTATGGAAGTATACTTGCTTTACAGTGGTGTGTTAGTTTCTGCTGTATAACAAAGTGCATCAGCTATACGCATACATACGTCCCCATATCCCCTCCCTCTTGCGTCTCCCTCCCGCCCTCCCTGTCCCACCCTTGTAGGCGGTCACGAAGCGCCGAGCTGCTCTCCCCGTGCTGTGCGGCTGCTTCCCGCCAGCCATCTATTTCACATTTGGTAGTGTCTGTATGTCCATGCCACTCTCTCCCTTCATCCCAGCTTACCTTTCCCCTCCCCGTGTCCTCAGGTCCATTCTCTACATCTGCGTCTTTATTCCTGTCCTGACCCTAGGTTCATCAGAACCTTTTTTTCTCTTAGATTCCATATATATGTCTTGGCATACGGTATTTGTTTTTCTCTTTCTGACTTACTTCACTCTGTATGACAGACTCTAGGTCCATCCACCTCACTACAAATAACTCAATTGCATTTCTTTTTATGGCTGAGTAATATTCCATTCTATATATGTGCCACATCTTCTTTATCCATTCGTCTGTCAACGAACACTGAGGTGGTTTCCACGTCCTGGCTATTGTAAATAGAGCTGCAGTGAACATTGTGGTACATGACTCTTTTTGAATTATGGTTTGTTTTTTTAAAAAGTGTAGGTTAGTTGTGGCTGAGACAAGAGAAGATGAAGCTCAACTGTGTTAAAAAAAAAAAAAAAAGGGAAGAAGAGAGACGAGTTCAAACAAGTCCAGGGATAGCACTAGGTGTGGGGTGTAAAGTCTTGAAAAGCAAGATAGATGAAGGGTGCCGAGCAGGACAGTGATTATTCCGGAGGCCAGGGCAGTGGTGTCTGGTGCCCCAGCCACCTCGACAGGGAGGGTCCCCCCGCTGCATCTCCCCCCAGGTCCAGCATCCTGTGGGCACCTGCTCAGTCGCCAGCACCGGCTTATCCTTCCAGGAACTTTGAATCTAGTTGATGTCCTTGCATGTGGCCCTGTGAGGACATCAGAGCGTGTGAGATGTGGGATACATGAGATACATGGTGGGATACAGGAAGGGTGGAGGGTCTCATGGGTCAGAGTCCCCAGGCAGGGCTCCCCCGGAGAGGTGGGACGGGCTGAGCCAGGAGGGAGTGCTGGCGTTTGGATTTGTGATAGAGGCTGGGAGAGCCGAGCAAAGCATGGGAACAGGGTTGGCACAGGAGCAGGCGTGCTTAGTAGGGTGGCGTGTGGGTGGTCAGCAGGCACGGGGGATGCAAAACCAGGTTAGGGGGCTTGGAATGCCGGCGAGTTAATTGAGGATCCTGAGCGGGGCGTGACCCTGAAAGTGGTGTAGGGCTGTCTGTTGAAAAATGCTGGGGACAGGCGACTGGGGGATGGGGGCGGTGTGCTGAGGGCCTAGTTGCGAGCTTTCAGTCTACCAGGAGGAGCAGACACACGAAAAACAACCGTAGAGCATCAAAGGGATTG
Organism: Lipotes vexillifer; assembly: GCF_000442215.2. Lineage (NCBI taxonomy): Eukaryota > Metazoa > Chordata > Mammalia > Artiodactyla > Lipotidae > Lipotes > Lipotes vexillifer. Next base: position 240,614 of record NW_006785403.1, on the reverse strand, counting down.
GGACAGGAGACAGTCCTGGTGGATGTGAGACCGTCTAGCGCAAGGGGCTGACCAGTCCAGGTGTGAGATCTGAAGTTAAACCAAAGTGGCCAGTGTGGGCGAGGTCATGTGTCAGACTGGTTGACTTAGGCTCCAGGGTTGAGTAGGATGACACGGGTTGGCTGGACGAAATGGAGCGGGGTGGAGGCTGGGGGCCGCAGTGTGTTTTTAGGCCTAGGATCCAGGGCAGGGCTGCTGAGGAGACAGTAGGAGGAGGGGTTGGGGTGAGACTGAGCACACGTGCGGGCCCGGGGAGCCTTGCTGAGGCGCTGGACTTCATCTTGGTCTTGAACGATCTCTGACCTTGCCACTAACAACCAGCAGTATGAGCATCACCTGGGAGCTTGTTAGAAATGCAGGGTGAGGCCCCACCCCACACCTACCCAATGAGAATCACCTTTTAATGAGATTTCCAGGTGATTCTGTGCACTTTTAAGAGGTGGGCGGGGGGAAGTCTAGTCCCTGCCCCGGCCACTTTTAGGGCTAACCACCTTATTAGCTTGGTCCACCCCCAGTATGGAGGCAGAGCCTAGGAGGGTCCTTGGCGTCCAGCAGACCAGCACACGCTTGGAAGCACAGGGGCCATTAGCGCTTACTACAGGAAAGAAGAGAAAGCAGTTCTCACCTCAAATGAATAAAAGTTAAAAAAACAAAAAATTCAACAATGGCAAAAAAAAAAATTCTTTCGCACTGGGAGAATAAAGGGGCATTCACTGGAGCCTGTGGGGTGACAATATGAGGACAAGGCAAACCCATCCTAATTACTGTGTTTAGGAAACTAACCTTCCTTGGACCTTCATTTCAGGTAGCTCAGGGCTGCAGACTTTTCTCACCCTTTATCTCCCCAGAAGACAAAGAAACTTGCAATTAAAGTTTTGACATGCAAAGTTATTTCTTCATTTTCCCTTAAGCCCTATGTTTTCTTGTCTAGGAGCAGAGATAATAAATACATGGGAGGAAAGTAAGGAGAGTTGAGCGAAAATCAATAGACCTTTGATATGCTCCTGTCTAAATAAGTGCAGCACTTTTTTTCTTAAAGGAGCTTATCTGGAATCAAGGTGGTCAGAGAAGAAAAATACTGATGGGGCCATAAGAAGCAACTTTCAAGACAGCTCATGAAGTCAACTGTAACGTTTGCTAAATCAAAATGGTGAATATACCAAGACTTCTAATAGGCCACAATTACTCTACATTTTTAAGGGTTTTTTTTTTTCTTTTTTTTAATCAAACCTGACCTGAGTCAGATTTCTTTTTCTCTGTATAATATCTATTTTTTAAAACTCTGGTGGCAAAACGGTGAAGACAGCAAATTTTACGTTATGAGTATTTTATCACAATTAAACGTAAAAATTAAAAACTCTTATGGCAAATATTATACTTCCTGCCTGGTGATAAAAATAGTATGAAGTGCTTATTATTTAAAACGTTATGTCCACTACAAACCTAAAGTCAGTATCACACAGTCCTGGAGCTGCAGGTGCATATTAACTCACGATCTGGGTAAATTATGTCATCAGTTGTGTGAGTTTATACTCCAGCCTCTCCTCCCTGTGCTAGTCACACAGGCCTTCCTGCTGTTCCTGGTCAAGCCAGGCACACACCCTCCCGGGGCATTTGCAGATGCTTTTTGGTCCACCTGAATTCCTGCTCTACCTGACACTTGCTATTAATTTGGCTTGTTCCCTCACTTCATGCAGGTCTCCACTCAAAAGGTCATCTCATCTGATGATCCCATTACCTTACTTACCCTGTTTTATTTTTTTCATTGCAGTCGTTCCAACCAGATTCCGTTACCTGTTTGTTTACTGTCACTGTTCTCCCAAGAAGTAAAGTGTAAGCAAGGGCTCTCTCTGTCTAGTGTCTCCTGTATCCAAAAAACTAAAAATTGTCTCTGGCACATAAGATATGTTCAGTTAACCTTTGAGGAGTAAGTGAATGCATATTTAATTTGTTCCACTTTTAGGTTGTAAACTCACTGAGCACGTCTTACTTAAATGTCCTTGACTGTTTTCTAGAGAGCCATGCAGTGATGCCGTTTAGACTGGGAAAGTTTTTCTTAAACAGGAAAATCAAAGATTTCTTTCAAGTTGGTAAAAATGAACCCAAGGGTCCTACAGCCCTCTAATAACCATTCCAGTCCTATATAATAAGTCAATGTTGTTGACAGCTAAATTGAGTCCTGTGAACAGGTCCATGCAAAATGAAATTACCCCATAAAAATGGGCAAAGCACTTGAGTGGACATTTCTCCAAAACTGGCCAACAGGCTCATAAAAAAGATGTTCAGCATCGTTAGTCATTAGGGAAATGCAAATCAAAACCACACTGAGAGACCACTTCATACCCATTAGGATCGCTATTACCAAAAAAATGGAAAATAATAAGTGTTGGTAAGGATGTGGAGAAATTGGAACCCTCCCGCATTTCTGGTGGGAATGTATTAAAATAGTGCAGCAACTATGGAAGAAAGTTTTGTAGTTCCTCAAAAAGCTGAACATAGAATGACGATATTTGTGTGCCAGTGTTCACTGCAGCACTACTCACAACAGGGAAAAGGTGGAAACAACCTACGTATCCATCAACAGATGAATGGATAAACAAACTGTGATGTATTCCTACAATGGAATATCATTCTGCCATAAAAAGGAATGAAGTTCTGATGTATGCTACAATATGGATAAACCTTGAAGACCATGCTAAGTGAAATAAGTCAGACATAGAGACAAATACTGTATGATTCCGGTTATATGGGGTACCTAGAATAGTCAAATTCACAGAGACAGAAAGCAGAATAGAGGTTACCTGGGGCTGGAGAAAATGGGGCATTATTGTTTAACTCCAGGGTTCCCAGGTGGAGGGGAAAATGGGGAGTTACTGTGTAATGGTTAAAAGAGTTTCTGTTTGGGGTGATGAGAATGTTCTGGAAAGAGACCGTGGTGACGGTTATACAACATCATGATTGTAATTAATGCCACTGAATTGTACACTAAAAAAATGGTTTAAATGACAAATTTAGTTTTATATATATATATATATAATTTTATATATATAATATATATATATATTATATATATATTTTATAATATATTATATATATATATATTATATATATATATATATATAATATATATATATATAATTTTTAACCCGATAAAGACAGTTTTTAATTAAAGTGCCCCTAAAGTTTTTTTAAAAATGGGTTTTCGAAGGACTGGCATAAAAAGACCTAAATTCAGTGTTTCACGATGGAGACAGCCCTTTCTCATCTCCCTGAGATAAGCCACTTTCTTTGCTCCTCCTGCAAGATCCAGACTCCCTACCTTGTTTGTTCATGCCAGCTCTTTACATGGCTATTCCTTCCATAAGACACCAGTCATTCCCTCCATCAGACACTGTTCACTGCCAAAAGGAGTTCACACCTTCTTATTGGCCCTTCTCATTCCACCAGTTTGCAGTACACTCCATGGTGCTGCTAAACATGACCCCCGTTTCTTCTACAGCTGCCTCTTCCCAGGACCCCACTCCCCTGCCTCCGCATCTGCCCCAGGTCTCCCACTGCCCCTCCTCTCCCCTTCCACCAACCCAAGCCCCATTCTTCACTCCTCTGCCCTTGCCCCTGCCCTCTGGGCTTTGTGCATCTCCCTCTGTGATTCCTTCCCGTGTATCCCAGGCCGGGTTCCCTCCCCTTCCCAGTCTGTGACCAGTGAGGGTTGCATCCAGGGACTTGGTGGAACTTGATCTTTCCAGTGCACCAGGTCTTGTATTGTCCTGTGGGTCTCTATCTGTTAGTTTTCTCTCCTATCTGCCTGTGTCCTCTGCTGCAACGCACTTTGAGAGGGTAGGGATGGACTCATTCCCTTTCCTACACAAGCCAATCCCTTGCACGAGTATTGATATATGAGAGCTCAGTAAAGACAGCTTTGAAGATGTGATGATAGCAGAGCTTTTTAAGAGACTGGTACTTTGTATTATTAAACCGTAGACCAGGCCGAAATTTGTCTTCTGGTCATAATCATATGAAAAGTCATCTTACAAGATAAGGCAAATGACTCAGGCAAAGGAATGACTGGCCTTACTCTAGTGTCTGCATAGTGAAGAAATCAACTCACAACCCCTTCATGGAAAGTGGTCTGTATGTGGGGAGGGGGTTGATTCATATTAGTGGGTTTACAACAAGACCAGCAGGAGTTGACCAGCTGTGATGAACGCCTCCGAGTTGGAGTTCTGAATACTCTTTATCACTGGAAACACATTCGTAAAATGCATTTTAGAATGCCCCAGATCCCTTAGTAGCAGGTCAATTATTATAATAGTATTCGTGATGGTCATCATTTTCTTCACATTCTTCTCAAACAGACACATCTTTTCATATTGTACCAATCAGAGAACAGTTGAACCTCACTTTTTTTTATATGTAAATTATTTATTTTTGGCTGCATTGGGTCTTCGTTGCTGCGCACGGGGTTTCTCTAGTTGTGGTGAGCAGGGGCTACTCTTCATTGCGGTGCATGGGCTTCTCCTTGTGGTGGCTTCTCTTGTTGTGGAGCATGGGCTCTAGGCACACGGGCTTCAGTAGTTGTGGCACGAGGGCTCCATAGTTCTGGTTCTTGGGATCTAGAGCAAAGGCTCAGTAGTTGTGGCGCATCGGCTTAGTTGCTTCATGGCCTGTGGGATCTTCCCGGACCAGGGCGCAAACCCGTGTCTCCTGCGTTGGCAGGCAGATTCTTAACTACTGCACCACCAGGGAAGTCCTGAACCTCACTTTCAGCAGGTAGCCACAGCAATCAGAGAAGAAAAGGAAATAAAAGGAATCCAAATCGGAAAAGAAGAAGTAAAGCTGTCACTGTTTGCAGATGACATGATACTATATATAGAGAATCCTAAAGATGCTACCAGAAAACTACTAGAGCTAATCAATGAATTTGGTAAAGCAGCAGGATACAAAATTAAGCACAGAAATTGGCATTCCTATACACTAATGATGAAAAATCTGAAAGTGAAATCAAGAAAACACTCCCATTTACCATTGGAACAAAAAGAATAAAATATCTAGGAATAAACCTACCTAAGGAGACAAAAGACCTGTATGCAGAAAATTATAAGACACTGATGAAAGAAATTAAAGATGATACAAATAGATGGAGAGATATACCATGTTCTTGGATTGGAAGAATCAACATTGTGAAAATGACTCTACTACCCAAAGCAATCTACAGATTCAATGCAATCCCTATCAAACTACCACTGGCATTTTTCACAGAACTAGAACAAAAAATTTCACAATTTGTATGGAAACACAAAAGACCCCGAATAGCCAAAGCAATCTTGAGAAAGAAAAACAGAGCTGGAGGAATCAGGCTCCCTGGCTTCAGACTATAGTACAAAGCTACAGTAATCAAGACAGTATGGTACTGGCACAAAAACAGAAGGTTAGATCAATGGAACAGGATAGAAAGCCCAGAGATAAACCCACGCACATACAGTCACCTTATCTTTGATAAAGGAGGCAGGAATGTACAGTGGAGAAAGGACAGCCTCTTTAATAAGTGATGCTGGGGCTTCCCTGGTGGCGCAGTGGTTGAGAGTCCGCCTGCCGATGCAGGGGACACGGGTTCGTGCCTCGGTCTGGGAAGATCCCACATGCCACGGAGCGGCTGGGCCCGTGAGCCATGGCCGCTGGGCCTGCGCGTCCGGAGCCTGTGCTCCGCAACGGGAGAGGCCACAACAGTGAGAGGCCCGCGTATCGCAAAAAAAAAAATAAAAAAATAAATAATAAGTGATGTGGGAAAACTGGACAGCTACATGTAAAAGTATGAGATTAGATCACTCCCTAATACCATACACAAAAATAAGCTCAAAATGGATTAAAGACCTAAATGTAAGGCCAGAAACTATCAAACTCTTAGAGGAAAACATAGGCAGAACACTCTATGACATAAATCACAGCAAGATCCTTCTTGACCCATCTCCTAGAGTAATGGAGATAAAAACAAAAATAAACAAATGGGACCTAATGAAACTTCAAAGCTTTTGCACAGCAAAGGAAACCATAAACAAGACCAAAAGACAGCCCTCAGAATGGGAGAAAATATTTGCAAATGAATCAACTGACAAAGGATTAATCTCTAAAATTTACAGGCAGCTCATGCAGCTCAATAACAAAAAAATAAACAACCCAATCCAAAAATGGGCAGAAGACCTAAATAGACATTTCTCCAAAGAAGATATACAGACTGCCAACAAACACATGAAAGAATGCTCAACATCATTAATCATTAGAGAAATGCAAATCAAAACTACAATGAGATATCATCTCACACCAGTCAGAATGGCCATCATCAAAAAATCTAGAAACAATAAATGCTGGAGAGGGTGTGGAGAAAAGGGAACACTCTTGCACTGCTGGTGGGAATGTGAATTGGTTCAGCCACTATGGAGAACAGTATGGAGGTTCCTTAAAAAACTACAAATAGAACTACCATATGACCCAGCAATCCCACTACTAGGTATATACCCTGAGGAAACCAGAATTCAGAAAGAGTCATGTACCAAAATGTTCATTGCAGCTCTATTTACAATAGCCCGGAGATGGAAACAACCTAAGTGCCCGCCGTCGAATGAATGGATAAAGAAGATGTGGCACATATATACAATGGAATATTACTCAGCCATAAAAAGAAACGAAATTGAGCTGTTTGTAATGAGGTGGATGGACCTAGAGTCTGTCATACAGAGTGAAGTAAGTCAGAAAGAGAAAGACAAATACCGTATGCTGACATATATATGGAATTTAAGAAAAAAAAAATGTCATGAAGAACCTAGGGGTAAGACAGGAATAAAGACACAGACCCACTAGAGAATGGACTTGAGGATATGGGGAGGGGGAAGGGTAAGCTGTGACAAAGCGAGAGAGTGGCATGGACATATATACACTACCAAACGTAAAATAGCTAGTGGGAAGCAGCCGCATAGCACAGGGAGATCAGCTCTGTGCTTTGTGACCACCTGGAGGGGTGGGATAGGAAGGGTGGGAGGGAGAGAGATGCAAGAGGGAAGAGATATGGGAACATATGTATATGTATAACTGATTCACTTTGTTATAAATCAGAAAGTAACACACCATTGTAAAGCAATTATACCCCAATATAGTTGTAAAAAAAAAAAAAAGCTGTGTGTAAAATATATTTCTGTAAAGTGAATTGTAGTATTTTGGACACTCAGGGAGTTTTCTGTTTAAACCCTCTGATTCTCTGTATCCACTTGCATCATGACTTAGACCACATACCTGGCTTGCATAACGTGGCGTCTTCACACTCTTAACATGTTCCACAGTTCAGTGTTCTCCAGGGAGTGTGCGGGGTGATCTGCTGGGGTGCACAGGAGATCCCCAAAAGCTGCTTCTTTATTTTGTCTCTTTAATTGATAACATACTATCTTCATAGGTGCCTGTGTAATGTTCTGAAGTATGAAATGTGAAGCTTTGGTTTGTGCAAAAGAAAAACAAGTCTGATGTTTTCTCTGTAAACCTGTAAGCTTGAAATTCTGCTTGAAATTCTGAGTTTTTCTAAAATGAAAATGTCTAGAAGGGCATTTGGTCATAGCTCGATTCTGTCCCATTTGACAGAAATCACTGACAGAATCTAGCAAACACTTTATCAGCAGAGGCTTTGAGTAAGCTCGCTCCCTCCCCAGCCCGGCTTCCGTTCCCATCACCTACTGAAGCTCCAGACAGAAAGCCACTACCATGACTCGGGCCACCTGCCACCATTTCAGTCTCATGAGAAAGCACTTCTTTATGTGAAGTCAAACATGCTTTAAAAAAAAATGAGCCTTTTGGATTAAAAACATGTTTCTCTGGGAATTCCCTGGCGGTGCAGTGGTTAGGACTCCACGCTTCCACTGCAGGGGGCACAAGTTCTGTTCCCAGTCAGGGAATTAAGATCCCACAAGCCTTGAGGTGCAGCCAAATAAAACCCCCCCAAAATCATGTTTTTCCAATTGCCCAGCTGAAACACTCTGCTGTCAGCTTTTGTCATCAGAGCCATGTTAAAACTAAACAGGGATGGTACGCTCAGGAAAATTGCCAGGCCTTCAGAATTTTTCTACGAGTCCCTGGTCTCTTTTCCACCCTCTTTCCTTTTTCTGTCACACTCCTTTCCCTCCAGCCCCCCACCAGTGAATGATCTGATAAAAGTAATTGGTGTTCACCGATTCTGCCCAGGTGCCTACAGTAGCATCCCCCCTACCGACCGCCAGCCAGGTGTGCGCCCCTGTGCTGAGTGAGTGAGTGACGCAATTCCTGTCCCGCCTCATTCCCCCATCTACCTGCTAGAAAGGTCCTTCGCTTCAAAGTGAAAAAGCAGAGCCTTCATTTTTCCTGAGTATTGCCACTTGCCATTGATACATCATTTTCCATGAATTATACCACCTCATCCTTACTGCGGTGGGATGGGTGCAATTATTTGCCCCATTTTACAGGTGAAGAGACTGAGGCTTAGAACTGACCTTTTTCCCCCTTGTCCTCAAATTGTAGAAATGTAGACAGTTTTATTAAAGAAATGTCAGGCATTCTTCTATCCAGGCCAATCTGGAAGCTCAACTCTAAGAGCTGCCCTGGGTGGAAGAATCCTATCCTGAAGTCTGCCCTGCCCTAACCGACCAGGGGAGCTACCTGGCCAGGCAGCTTCTTCTGTCTTCACCAGCATGCTGGTACCGTGCTCCCTTCTCCCTGTGTCTTTCTGGCCCTGGCCTCTGCTCTGCTAAATCCCTACATTCTGGCATGTCAGACTTTACTTCAGTTAGTGTTTCATTTTTCTGTTTTCTCTGGAAACCTGCCTTATCTGATGTGCAAGCTCAAAATGACTCCTCTATGATATCCACTTCCAATTCTGAACTTTTAACCGAGAGGCATGACAGTGGATGCTTTCTTTGCAGTAACAGACATATAACTGTGCCATGTTCAAGAGTAGAAAGCCAGATAAAGTAGAGCAGGGCCACTGGAAGCTTCTGGAGAAAAGGAGCTAAGAAAGGGACCAAACTGAAGAGGTCCCCTAGAACATCTCTGTTGAAAGGGTCTGTGTTGGTATTCACTAACTGAAATGTTTTGAGGGGAGAAACTTACACCTCGTCTCTGGCCTGACTGCTCAGCCAGCTAAAAACACAGACGTTCAAAGAAATGGACAAGAAGGAACAGCATTTGTTTGTCAGTTCCTCTGGCCTATGACTGAGACCTTTTGTTTGTTTGTTGTTCATTTATTTCTAAAAACAAAAGCCTTCAGATAGAAACAGTTTCCTGGTGTGAGACCCTCATAGTAAAGCCGCTTTCTTGGTGTTCTCGGGAACACAGGCCACTAGTAATTGATTTCTATTCTGGATTAGAGCACTTTTCATTCGTGACTTTTTTTTTTCTTGCGGTACGCCGGCCTCTCACTGCTGTGGCCTCTCCCGTTGCGGAGCACAGGCTCCGGACGCGCAGGCTCAGCGGCCATGGCTCACGGGCCTAGCCGCGCCGTGGCACGTGGGATCTTCCCAGACCGGGGCATGAACCCGTGTTCCCTGCATCGGCAGGCGGACTCTCAACCACTGTGCCACCAGGGAAGACCCGTGACTTTCTTTAAGGATATTTTTTTCAAGGGCAGCAGATTAGGTGTTATTTTCACATTCACTAGTTTCTCTCTTAAGAAAAACCACAACTTTCAGTTGACTGTAACATTCAGAAATTTGATACCATCTTTACTTAATTTACAGCCAAATTCTCAAGTATAGTCATGGGTGATATTTTATAAAGTGAAATCTATGGAAAATCCCTCATTTGTTCTTCTGGGTTGGGTTCTTTTCCCCTTGGTTTGACAGAAGGAGCCAAGCTTCTTTCTGTTTTGTTATATGTCAGCATGAAATTTTAGTAGAGCAGAAAAGTAATTTTAGTATTCATAATGGCTTTCACCACAATTGGGTTGATTAACAGCATGAAAAATAAATATTTAAGTCAACCTTCCCTGCAGGATTCTGAATACAGATCCTCCGGTCTCTGCAGCTCAGCTCACAGAAATTTTTTTTTTTTTTTTTTTTTTTACCTTTAAGTCAGTGAATGTATTATGCATATTTCAAAGTTGATCTTTTAATCCAAGTTTTTATTCAATTCCATTACAAGGGTTTGAGCAACATTGTCAGTTTGAATATTTGTAAGCCAGTGGAGTTGAACAATGAGTTTCATGAGGAAAAATGTCACAGAGTAAATAATGAAAAAGCCAATATGTTCTTTTTAAAAAATTGTGGTAAAATACATGCAACATGAGACCTACCCTCTTAACAAATTTCTAAGTTTGTTTCTTCAGCTTGGAGCCTCTCAGGATTAGACCCAACATGGCATTACATAAATCCACAGAGCTTTATAAAGACAGTTTTGATGTACGATTTATTATTTCCCTCTGGCCTCCCAAAGCCTTGCACAGACTGTGGACATGCTTATTCCAGAAGAGTTTGTCAGCCGTTAAAATTAAATACCAGCCCGTATGCCCTGAAACAAATATACACGTGACACAAAACAAGAAAGTGAGGCAACAGATGTCCAATAAATCAGATGTATTGTCTTGCCATTTTAACTCCTTTATTTAGAGTTTCCAAGGAATTTATATGGGGGGAAAGGAAAGGCAGGGGATGTAAAGGATATTTGCTACAAACAGACTCTAGTGTTTCTTATACATTCCGGGGAAGTCTGTTAGAAAGCAGAAGTTAGTCGATGTAAACTCTGTGGGCCAAACATTACTTTTGTAGTTTATTGATTAAGAACTGTGGTAGGTAGGACATGGCTGGTTTTTCTTGCGGTATGTGGGCCTCTCACTGTTGTGGCCTCTCCCATTGTGGAGCACAGGCTCCGGACGAGCAGGCTCAGCGGCCACGGCTCACGGGCCCAGCCGCTCCACGGCATGTGGGATCTTCCCAGACCGGGGCACGAACCCGTATCCCCTGCATCGGCAGGCGGACTCTCAACCACTGCGCCACCAGGGAAGCCCGACATGGCTGGTTTTTATGAGACTTCTAAGTACCATGCATGAATCAAATCGTATTCCCCAAAACACAAGCGCTGCAACAGACCTGATTTTGAATGTATGTGACTGTATTCTTTATTCAATAAATAGACATTTTAGAAGTGGTTCTGCTTTATTTGCTTAATGAAAACAGCGATGGTTCCGAAGCTCTATTGTTTTAGAGGGAAACAAGTCAATCCTGAAGGCAACCTAGACAGAAACGTAGGTAACTCAAAGTTTGTACGTCTCAAGTCGGTTACCAAAAGCCTTCTGTTGCTACATCTTGGGCAAAGAGAGGAGACTGGAGGTGGTTGACAAAATCACCCGATGAACTGAAAATCTGCAGCCTTCTGCTGAATCCCCCCATTCCCTGGGAGGTTGCTTCCAAAACACTGAAGCAGGAACATGTTTTTATCAAATTACTGCCTTACTAGGATTGCTACCAATAATAAGAGCTACTACCTCATAACCGTTGGGAGCTTGGTCTTGGGGGCTAGAGTCAGGCCCAGATTGTGAGCTGTTGGGAGGGAAGGGCCAGAGGACCAGGAGGGGCTTGAGCAGCCTGGAGGCTCTCCCAGCGGCTGTTGAGATGGGAGATGTCAGAGCTAGAATCTGTAGGAAAAAGAAGGGGTCAAACCGTATGCTAACACATATATATATATTGAATCTAAAAAAAAATGGTTTTGAAGAACCTAGGGGCAGGACAGGAATAAAGATGCAGACGTAGAGAATGAACTTGAGGACACGGGGAGGGGGAAGGGTAAGCTGGGACGACGTTAGAGAGTGGCATGGACATATGTACACTACCAAATGTAAAATAGATAGCTAGTGGGAAGCTGCCGCATAGCACAGGGAGATCAGCTCAGCTGGGTGCTTTGTGACCACCTAGAGGAGTGGGATAGGGAGGGTGTGAGGGAGACGCAAGAGGGAGGGGACATGGCAATATGTGTATATGTATAGCTGATTCACTTTGTTATACAGCAGAAACGAGCACACCATTGTAAAGCAATTATACTCCGATAAACATGTTAAAAAAGAAAAAGAAGGGGTCAGACTGGGAGGGGCTGAAGGGCATCCGTTCATTCACATCAAAAAAAAACGCCAGTCTGGGGATGTATTTGGCAGGCTATCCAGACAGAGGGAGGCTGGTGTCAAGGAGATCCAGCTCAGGCTAACCGGAAACCGAGCCCAAGAAGGTTGGACTTGGGGACTTGGGATCCAGGAGGCAGGCAGGCAGAGCCCTTCTGGCCTGTAGCATGGAGGGACAAGTCCTCAGGGGATCAGCAAAAGGTGACAGGCCAGGGTGTCCAAGATCTGGACTTCCTAATAGTTACAAATGCGGGGACTGCAGTGCGGAGAGCAAACCACAGGGTTCCTGGACGTGAAGCTTGGGATTAGAGTGAGACCAGCACAGGGCAAGCTTTACATGCTGTGTGAGGTCCAGGGAGCTGCAGATCCTCTAATAAGAGGGTCATCCTAGAGCTGCAGCTCTGCCAGTAGGGGAAAAGAAGCAGAGAGCTTCTTAGAAGCAGAGAGGCGGGACAAGAGAAGGAAAAAAATAACAAAGGCACATCTTGCCTTCTGAAGGTGTAGGCCTCCTACAGAGAGTTTTCCCGATTCTTTTTATTTACCCGCAAACCACATTTCCTTAACCATATCTATGTATGTATGTTGCCTTTTGAGTTGAATATTTATTGCCATTTTGAAGGTTTGAAGGTGTACTGCAAAGTATCTGATGTAACTCAAGAATAAAGTAGGGTTCAGTTTAAGCTATACCTTAAGTTAGATTAATTCCATAATTTTCTGCCTCACCATAGCCAATTCTCCCAGTAGCAGAATTGCTTATGCAACTTAAAAGATCTGTAATCCTAGAGCTGTGTCAAGCAGACATATCAGTTTTAGAGTGATGAAGGTGTTCTGGAGTTAGCAGCGGTGGTTGCACAACTTTGTGAATATACAAAAAAAAAAAAAAAACCAACACTGAATCGCACCCTTTGAAAGGGTGAGTTTCATGGTATGTGAATTATATCTCCATTTTTAAAAAAGACATGTCCAGGTGTAAAGTCACAGTAAGCTTAGGAGACAGATATGGATTCTAAGGAATAATCTGTGAAAATCTGTTTAAGAGCTAAGACATCTGGTTACCTCTGGAATCAGTAGCTTCCCCATTTTTGCTAGGAGGTATTACACTCCTGGGTTAGACGGTGGATGGGTTGAATGAATCACTGCCACTCTCCTAAACGTGTAAGCAAATTATCCACATATTCAGGTCAATGATGCTCACCAGGTACCAGGATTTGGAGCCCAGGGCACAGCCTGTAGCACCTGACAGAGCTTCTAAGCTGCTGCTTGGGGGGAGTCCTTTTACCAAATTCCCCTAAAAAGAAGCTGTGTGTGTAATACAGACAAAGTCTGTGCTTATCTTACAGAGACTCTTGCAGCTTTCTTATGGGTCAGAAGCAATCGACCTTTATCTCCAACCACACATTTCTCTTGTTTGCCTTTGTCATCAGCCTCGCAGGAGCGGAGTGCTCACATATCATCAGGCTCAGACAAATCCTGTTTGTGAGACAAAAGTTGCATTGACCGAATTCAGCTTCACCGTTTTGCCTCTGTGCATCTTTCTTCTGTGTGCACACGTTACTGTGCCAGGCGCAGAGAAACAGATTCCTATCAAAACAGAGAAAAAGAGACCCAAAAGGAGAGGTGGGGTGATTTCTGTTACATAATTCTTCCTAATGTCCAGTGGGCTCACTGCACTGTCCACCAGACCCTGTCATGTGGCGAATGCTCGGGGAACATCAATCCATGTTATCAGGGGTCCACAGAGAGTGTTAGACAGGTCTCAGAAGCAAGTCCAAATACAACCTTCCTGGCATACCTGGCTCCAGAAGCACATTTGACATTCTCATCAGCCTCAGAGTAACTGTCCCTGGCCCCAACCCTCCTGGAAGCCCTTTACCTGGCCTGGGGGAGGTCGGAGAGCTCCATACTGGGGGCATCCTGCACACGCTACTCAGCTAGCCTGGGTTTTTCTGGGTGTGGTGCGCTCTAGAAAACTTCCTTCATAACTGAGGTACTGTGAGGATGCACGGCTTCTTCCAGGCCACACTATTTCACCTCCCATCCAAGCTCTTGCATAGGCAGGTGAAGCCCTCTGATTGCTCTGACCATCCTTGGTCTCGTCTCCTGGGACTCTGCTGATGGTCTCCACTGCCAGCCCCACCCGACATGCCACTTCAGGCCTCAGTATCCCTGTTTGAACATTTCATACTCTGCCAAAGATGCTTCCTTGCCCTGCCCTCCACTTCCACGGGCCAGTTCCTTTTTCCCCATCTGGCTGAGTTCTTTTTTATCCTGTCAACCTGTGCTCACTTGTCACACTCCTTGGGACACCTCCCCTGGCCTTCAGCTGAGGGAAGGACCCACCTGGCTCCATCATAGCACACACCCTGGTGTGCGGAAGTCCCTTGAGGGCAAGGTTGTAACTTTGGATCCCTGGGACCCAGCAGGAGCCAGACCCTTGGTACGCACAGTGTGAAGTCTGTGCAGCTGAGCCCAGCGCTTCCACTTCATCGTTCAGTTCATCGCTCCACTGCTTGCCTGTCAACAGGAGTGTGGGTTTTTTTCTGACACTGAGAAAGCTGATAAAGAAAAGAGCTTTTCTGTGGCAAACTGATAAGAATCTGAGTGATTGTAGGGAACTTGGCTTTTTGTTTTGTTCTGCTTAGATGAGCAGACTTGGAAATTAATATTGGTATTAGAATCATACAGAAAGGAGACAAGGTTCAAAGAGCTGAAGCAGCTTGTCGGGGATCCCTCAGCCAGCGGGCGGGCAGTCGGTCAGGGCTCCTGGCTGGAAGCCAGAAGGCTTCCTGTAACCCCTTGCTGTCCCACTTTTTCAGATTCTCTGCATGTTTAAAATTTTAAAAGGTAAGCGGTATTAAGCATCTTTTTAAAATCAGAGCTAGCTTGTAAGACCACAGTTGGCCTCCCCTGGTGTAAGACACATGTTAAGGGGCCCCATTCTGTCCTACAGTTTTATGACCAAAGTGGACTGAGCAAACTGTCCACCATGTGATGACACAGAAGTGGGACCAATTTCGTACGTGGGTTGTGTAAAGCGGTTTCCAACCTTCTGTGTACCATTTGTAAATTTCCCTTTCATCCAGCCTATTACCATGAGCATGACCGAAATTGTTTTAAATGCTTAAATGGATTTGGGTGCCAGAATCATTGGTTTTGTACATTGTTAGGGAGAAATGGGCTAGAATAGGAAAGCGACATCTTTGGGAGGGGGGTGGTATTATGCAAAGCAGTTTCAGGACTGCTTATGGTGATTTCTTGTACTTTTCAGAAATGTGAGTCAGTAATTCACTTTCTATTTTCTCTAGAAAGAACTTGTGCCTAATCTCTACCTGATGTGCACTTTCTCTTTAGGTGACTTTTCAGATCACCTCTCCGTGTACTAGCGAGAGGCATTACGAGCACCTTGGACGATGCTGTAACAAGTGTGAACCAGGTTTGTACTTCTAAGCCTCCTGTCATTGTACTCCAAAAGTGGGTGGGGTTCTTTTTTTAATCTAAGGAACCATTTCTATCCTGCCAGATTAAAAAAAGAAATTGGGTAGGCTTTTTATGGCAGTGGCAGATAGTGGTGTTTGTCACTCTGAAGACAAAAACTTTTCTCTCAGTAGATGAAATCACTTAAAAATCAAGAGCAACTTCAGAAACTGGTACTTGAATTAAGTACATGCTGGAGCATGAATTAAGTACCAGCTTTCCAAAACGCTGTTTCTTGAGAAGGCAAGATGGTTTCTGAAACTCTGTTTTAGAAGTTTGTGATTCAAACTCTCAAGATATGAGATACAACTCTTATTTAAAGGTATTATTTTGCGAAATTCCCTGGCAGTCCAGTGGTTAGGACTCGGCATTTTCACTGCCAAGGGCCCAGGTTTGATTCCTAGTGGGAGAACTAAGATCCTGCAAGCCATGCGGTGTGGCCAAAAAAAAAAAAAAAAAAAAGTTTTAATGAAAAAAAAAATTAAAAAAATATTTCAGAGTGCTTTAATTGATTGCATCTCCTTTGAAGAACAACATCTTTTAGTGCAAACAGCCTGGGCTTTGGAGATAAGCCAGTTGGGTTTAAATGTGAAAAGGCCTGCAGCAGGATTTAAATGAGGCAAAGTTGGAAAAACACCTAGCACAGTGCCTGGTACACAGTAGGTACTTTAAACGGTGATTCCTCCTCTTGGGATCCGGGAAGCCTGGGATCTTTGTTTCTTTTTGTCCCCACTTACGGATGGGGAAAGTGAAGTTGAGAGGGACATGTAGATGCCAGTATCAGATTCAGGACTGGGGACCGTACTTTGGACTCCTGATTGAGGCTCCGTTTCACCTGTAACACCCCCCGGCATTATTGATCCTGGAGAGTGAGTCAAAAGTAGTGCCTGGGGGTGAAAGAGAGACTATTTGGCTGCATTAATTAATCAGCAATGTGCTTTTGGTGATTGCTGATTGAAGGCATGATGGGCGTTTCTGGGAAGAGATCTTATTAGTCATATACTGATAACCACTTGGGTGGGCAGAGTGAGAGTGGGTTCTGGAAGTTTCTGGAAGCCAGTGGAAGGGCACCTGTAGCACTTGACCTTCTTGATGGCCAAAAAAAAAAAAAAAAAAAAGTATTATTTTCACAGAAATTAGCAGAGGATGGGGGTGGTCATCTATCCTAGAATCATTGCTAGAATTTGCCGAAACCCTGTTATAACTCCCCCGCACAATACCTGCTGAGGGCTAGAAGGTGGACTGGTCACCACTTCCCCAAAGTTGTTCTGCCAGAAGGTGACCAAGTGTTTCTGTGGCCTCAGTGAAGCCCCAAGCCCAGAGGGTCCTCACTCACTCACTCACTGTTCTGGGGAGAGGAGAGGTTTGAGGAAAAGGTGTTTGCCTTATAACAAGGTCCTTTAGGCATTTTAGCTGCAAATATTTTGTGGGTTCATAGAATGAAGATCCAGTGATTTTCATGCATGCATGTGTGTGTGCATTACTCTCTGATCAAACTAAGTTAACCGTGTGTGCATTACTCTCTGATCAAACTAAGTTAACCGTGAGCCCACAGTATACTTGGGACAAAAGAAGTTAACTATCCAGGTTGACAGTAGAGGGCTTTTGAAGATGGGAGGGGAGAGGTGAGAGGAAGTTCCTCTTGCTTAGCCCCCAGGGAACCCCTCAAGTTCTGCAGGCACCAGTTTGAAAACCATAGTTCTTTTCCTTAGTCAGCAGAGGTTTGGGGTGGAAGGGGTGATCTTTTACTTAAAAGATCTAAAAGACTGCCGTGAACACAGGCACAGCAAACCCAGGAGAGGTTATCTGAGCCAGCCGGGAGGCCTGAGGAGCCATCGCTGTGAGATGTGGTCTTATCTCATATATCAGTCTACCTTTGGGGGATGTCCTAGGATCATGGTCATGTAAGGGGTCCAGTAGATCGGTGCTTGGTTTTGTTTTTTTGTTTGTTTTTTTTTGCCACACCCCGTGGCTTGCAGGATCTTAGTTCCCTGACCAGGGATTGAGCCTGGGCCCACAGCAGTGAAAGCACGGAGTCCTTACCACTGGACCACCAGGGAATTCCCAGATTGGTGCATTTTTGTTGATTTGTTGGCTTTTTTGGGAGGAAATATTTTTGATTGGTGCATGTTTCCCCTTCTAATTTAAGGAAAGTACTTGTCTTCCAAATGCACTGCTACCTCTGAAAGCGTCTGTCTGCCCTGTGGCCCGGATGAATACCTGGACACCTGGAATGAAGAAGATAAATGCCTGCTGCATAAAGTTTGTGATACAGGTGAGTCAGTCACGTCGGGGGCTGTGTGGACAAATGACATTTTTAGATACAGCAATACTGTCTGTTTTAGGGGCTGTGGGAGGAAGTTTTGACCACAGACCCCCAGAAAGATGTGCTTCGGATACCAGAAGGATTGTGTTAAGGTTCTTCATGTAGAACTTCTGTTCTGGAATAGTTTCGTTTTGTTTTGTTTTTCTTGAAGTATAGTTGATTTCCAGTGTTGTGTTAGTTTCAGCTACACAGCAAAGTGACTCAGATATAGATGTATATCTGAATATTTATATCTCCGATATTTCCTGTAAAGGGGTTATTAGATCTAGAAGGCTGATCAGAATCTGGGTTTTTCTGCTTTGTTTTTGACAAAACTCCTTCAAAGGTGAGCATGATGTGGTGATGCCCGTACTGACAGAGGAGCTGCTTCTCTCTCTTTTGGGTGATATTAGCAGCTGTTGATGATCATGGCCTAGATCCATTTTCATTAGGGCCTGCAGAAAGGTGATGTTCTAATTCCATCATCCCTTCTTCCTTTATTGGCTGGAATGCTTTCTAAAGAGAAACTTGCCTCATCAACAGGTTGTTACCCTGAAGTAGAGTATATACAGGAAAGGCAGAATGAATGCTTGTAACTTTATTTACCACTTTTCAAAATAATGACTCGATCACCAAGTTGTCTCCAAAGGATTTGTATGAATATTATGAACTCATGCATTTACGTCTTTGAAGTGTTTTAATCTATTGTGGTTACTAGTTTTACTGGTGCTTGGATTATCTCACCTCTCCCAGGTGGCCCCCAAGTCTTTCAATGTGGCCCCCGGTGTCCTTCTGAGCTCTCTTGCTCCCAGCCTCACCTTGGACGTTTCCTGCCCTAAAGCTGGAATCAGCCATTTCTCCAAGGATTTCTCATTGCTTTCAGCAGAACATCTTATTTAGCAACTTCAGTCTGGGTGCTGGAAAGGCTCATTGCTACTGGATTGATCCTTGTATATAGGTTTGTTTGTTTGTTTTTTCAGTAGACAGAACTAGGAAATAAGCATTTTTCTAAACACTGTAATTTTTCTAAAGTGTTAGAGATAGCTGGCAGACTTTGTCCAGAGAAGGTAACATGGAAACTCCATTGAGCAGAAGCATCTGATCAAGTCTTTTTTCTTTCCCACTGCTTAGTAATGAGCTTGACTCATTGCTGTCTCTTGGAAAGAAAGATTCACTCTGTCTACTGCCAAAATTGATTAAAGCCCCAAACCTAGCGCATTAAGATATTTAAAAATATGTCAAAATTGTTCATAACCACACAGGCTTACATGCACTTACTTTATATATATATATATATATATATATATATAAATTTATTAATTTTATTTACTTATTTTTGGCTGTGTTGGGTCTCCGTTGCGTCACGCAAGCTTTCTCTAGTTCCGGCGAGCGGGGGCTACTCTTTGTTGTGGTTCGCGGGCTTCTCATTGTGGTGGCTTCTCTTGTTGCAGAGCATGGACTCTAGGCATGCAGGCTTCAGTAGTTGTGGCTCGCGGGCTCTAGAGGACAGGTTCAGTAGTTGTGGTGCACGGACTTAGTTGCTCACCAGCACGTGGGATCTTCTTGGACCAGGGCTCGAACCCATGTTCCCTGCATTGGCAGGTGGATTCTTAACCACTGCGCCACCAGGGAAGTCCACATGCACTTACTTTTGAGTGGGATACTGGAATTCGAATTTTCCAAGGAAAATGACACTTGTTCATATGTTCCAGACAGTATGTCCATGTTTATGCAAGTTGGTCTTGATGCTTCAGAGCTGACCTGGGCCTCGGAGAGTGGGCACAGAAGGGAGTGGAGACTTCTCAGGTTCACCGAGCTCTGGTCTGAAAAGAATGGGAACAGGAAGCATTCGCTCCCTGCTGGTTATAACTTGAGACAGTGAAGGAGGGAACAGGTTTCAGGTTTCTTTGTTTTCTCTTGGAACTCTGTCCTAGGCAGTTCAGGCTGCTATAACAGAATACCACAGACTCAGTGGCTTAAACAACAAATATATATACAGAACAGTTCTGTAGGCTGGAAGTCTGGGATAAGGGTGCCAGCATGGCGGGGCTTTTGGTGTGTTCCCTATTCCTTGTTTCAAGACAGCCACTTTCTTGTGTCCTCACATGGTGGCGAACAGAGAGAGAGCGGAAGCAAGCTTTGTGCTGTCTCTTATTATAAGGACACTAATCCCATTCATGGGGGCTCCACTCTCATGACCTAATCACCTCCCAAAGCCCCCACCTCCTAATATCATCACACTGCGGGGGGGGGTAGGATTTCAACATATGAATTTTGAGAGGATACAAACATCAGTCCATAACAAACTCTGATAAGTATTCAGAAATATAAAGTACAAGGGCTGTTTGGACAATCCAGGTGAGATGGGCATGTATAGGAGGAGTAGGAAGTCTGTTTTAAATAAATGTTATTGTGTTGTTTCATGTATGCATGTGTATGTGCAGGTAATTCTTGTTATTCATGGTAGTTATATTCTATAAAGTCACCACAAACACTGAGCTAGCAAATACTGAACCACCACTCCTGGGTGGGTGAACATAACCTCATTTTGTATGTGTTTCTGTTTAAAGACACCTTATTTAAGAAATATTTTTGATTCATTAACAATGAACTCACAATAAACAGCCTTGAACAAAGTTTATCTAATGCATGGACGTTCTCCAGAAGACACATCATGGCCTTCTTGGACTTAGAAACACTCGACAGCACTTCAGCCCTATGCTTGGGGGCCATTTTAAACAGTGAACTCACCAATAAAAAACACAAAAATGCCAAAAATAGGACACTAAATAGACCACAAAAAGGACTCTGATTTCCAGTGTGACAGCTAAAACTAGAAGGCAGTGTCACCCCGTTTGCCCTTGGCTGGGGACATCCATGTCCAGCCGGTGACTCAAAATTTTCGCTGTTCTGCATGTGTTGGAGAATAACTGCAAAAGCACCAGGAGTTATTGATTTGGGGGTTACGATTAAATTTTAACTAGTAGGCGAAATTGCCAATATGAACCAGCGAATAATGAGGGTCGACTGTGTGTGAGCATTTACCTTTATTCCACAAAAACTGGAAAGGGCCAGGAGGTTTGAGATAAGGAGAGAGAGCTTTGCTATGTGTTGTGAGAAAAGAGACAATGAACGTGTTATCCTAAGTTTTGGGGGAGAGATTAATTTCCAAGTATGTCACCAGGCCCAACCTCCTTACTTTGCCCGTATCTAATCCCACAGTGACGCCTGTTTTCAGGATTCTGAATAATCCTGCAGCCCTGCGGGATCCCAAGATGAATCCCCAGTCTCCAGAAACCCAATTCTCTTAGGTCTGATCTAGCATTGGTGTTAAGAATGTTTATCACATTTGAATTTACTAAAACTCAAGAAGCTGTGAAGTCGACTATTTTGCATTCGTCAAAATAGTCAATGATCAGAAACCCCCCCCCCCCCCAGGCCTTAATCTTCCTACCAACATGAAAACTGACTTTTCAGAAACCACAAGACTCTTAATTATTGAGAGAGAGAGAGGAAAAAAAAACAAAAAAACAAAAAAAACCCTTCTGGTATGTTTTAGTGCCAGCACAGGAAGTGTGAGGGGGAACTTGGGAGTTCCTGAATCCCGGTGATCTGAGTGATTCATCCGTGCGCTGCGTCCGGGGGCGGGGCGGGGGGGGGCGCTGGCTGGGTGGTTTGGGGCTGGTGGTGCTGGAGAGCGAGTGGCACGAGGTGGAAGGTGTGTATCCGCCCTTGCTCCCGCTGCCTCGCCGCCCTGTCTTTCTCTCCCGCAGGCAAGGCCCTGGTGGCCGTGGAGCCTGGCAACCGGACGGCTCCGCGGCGCTGCGCCTGCACCGCCGGGTACCACTGGAGCGAGGACTGCCGCTGCTGCCGCCGCAACGCCGAGTGCGCGCCCGGCTTCGGCGCCCGGCTCCCGGGTACGAGCCGGGGTCCCGCGTCTGGCGGCGCTCCCAAAGCCGTGCAAGTACCCCCAGGCCAAAGCGGCCTCTCAGACGGCTTCCCTGAGTCATGACACTCTTTGGGACCAGGGGGCGCTGGAGGAGTCTGAGGGTTCCCTGGGAACGGACTTCAGGTTGTGCGCCTCCGGGGGAATGTGAGAGCTCGGCCCACGCGCTCTTCTCAAGGCTCCTCCTTTTGAACCTTCCCATGCCCACTAAGGGGGGAACCGGATCATGCAGGTGTCTCCAAACTTTTTTTAAAACATGTGCACTCTCTTAGGAGAATTTTGAAAAGCCGTGCACCTCCTGCCAAAATTTTAAATAGACAGCTAAACATTTTTATTACAAATTGAAAGAGTCGCTTAAGAACTTAGCTTCCAGGGAATTGGAACAGCAGTAAGTTACACTTTCTAAAATATTCAGCGGAATCAAAACATGGGATAGCAGCTGAATAGCCATCATCATCCATTTAAAAATGCACTGATCGTCTTTAACTGTTGGAAATTTTATATAGTTCTTTTCTCTCCTTTGATTTGTATCCATTTCACCTTCCCCACAGAGTTTTATCCTAATGTATTTTTAGACTCGGGGGGTTTATGCTAATCACCTTTTCATACTCTTTCACATAAAAAAAATGCACCTATTTGAAATTTTAATTTTTTAAAATTTCTTGTGACTCAGGGTTCTAAGCATAAAAATATTTCTTCTGGACTGAGTTGTTACTACAGTTATTATTATACACAGTTGGTCCAAAAGATGAATATATTATATTTTGCTATATTATAATTATAAAAGTAAAACACAGGGTTGGGAGAATTAAATGTATTATTCATTTCATTTCATATGGAGGAAAATGTCCATCACAGAGTCTGACACAGTCAGTCCTTCAATTAAACCAGACAGGCTTTCTCGTGGGAAGAAGTCTGACGATTTTTTAATTACTAAAATAAATCTCCTTATGACAGCCTGCTCCCTTCTGAATTCTGGTTCTGAGATATAGGCAAGACCCAGAGCCTTTCCAAAAGTTTGTCAGCTGCATGAAAAAAGGTGCTGGTCCTTTTCTGCTTTTTTTTTTTTTTTTTTCTGGTCAATGTCCTCTCTGCTTTGCTCCTTTGGAAATGGTGCATTCTTCAGCAATAGGTGGAGGGTAGAGGGGGTGATGTGGATGACTGAAAATTTTACCCCTGCCTTGCAGTATATTTGAACTCAGAACAACTGAACCTGATCCCAAATACCCCATATCTGTTGTCACACCCTTGCCCTTAAT
>NW_006785403.1:195050-217466 GCF_000442215.2 Lipotes vexillifer | reverse complement strand
AGGGAAAGACAGAAGCTGTAATGAGGTGCTCTGAATGCAGGAGCTTTTTTCCATCACCAATATTTTGACTTGTTGCTTTGTTTGGCATCTCAGAAGCTTGGCACTGTGGTAGGATTTGGAGAAGGTATGAAGTGTGCCTTCTTTTATAAAGTGGGAGTGTGATTGTGAAAGGAAGAAAGAGAAAGGAGAATGTGCAGGATGCCCCCAGCAGGTCAGTGTTACAAAGAGCAGACATGAAAGTCGTGTCCCTTCAAGCTCTTCGTGCCTTGCAGCCCCTTTAGGAAGTCGCTTTGCTTTTAAGGGTTACTCTTCCAGGGGGTGTTTATCTTTTGAAAAGCTGTTTGAATTAATACGAGTGACTAGATGTTAAATGCACCTTTGTTGATATCATTTCAAGGCAAATCAAATTGCTAGAGTAAGGGGTGGGTACCCTACTTATTGAGGCAATTGAGAAATCAAGAATGTACTTCCCACCTGACTTTGGACAAAGAAAATATAATTCCTTATTTTAGGGTTTTATTCATGAAAATAAACCACAGAAGTGCTACTAATTTCAAGAGTAATTTGTGGTTTTGGCACAAGCCAGTTGCTTATTATGATATCACATGGTAGCCAATGTCCTTCTTTACTGGAATTACCAAAGGGTCATCATGTGTCAATTGCAGTAAAGGTAATAGGCATAGGAAATCTGAGACATTTCCTATTTTGATAATGTAGTTCATGTGGAATATGAGAGGGGTGAAGACAGCTTACTAACCAGGATCAATTCCTGCTTTCAGTGCTATGGCTTAAGGCAGGGGTCCAAAATCCATCCCACCACTTGTGTTTGTGTAAATAGGATGTTATTGGAACACAGCCCCATCCATTTATTTTTAACACATTATCTATGACTTCTTTCACACTGCAAGTAATTTGCAGAGACCAGAAGACCTGCAAAGCCTAAGATATTTATTGTATGGCTCTTTATAGAAAACTGTTACTACCAACCCTCGGTTTAGGGGAAAGAGACCTATAGTGTAGGTTGGTTCTTTTTTTTCTTTTTTCTTTGCTTTGAGAACTTTGTCAACACTCCGATACTTAGACTGGTAAGAGTATTGATCGGAAAGGGTCAAGACAAGAAGTTTCCTTTAAAAGCGGTAACTGGGCTGCCATTCTCTGTACCCAAAGCCTGGTGTAAGCCCCAGAGGGGAGACAGGGAGAACAGACAGGTGCTTGATTAAAACAAAACAGATAGCAGGCTCCCTGGCCAGGAAACAAAGGATCGGTGACCAGGATGGTGGCTTTGACCGGCAGAGGGTCCGGACCAGAGAGCTGGATCTAATTCAGATCTGGCGTTGGCACCCTGACAGTGAGCCAGTTCCCCTCTGGACACAGTGCTGTCACCTGCTGTGGGGTCTCGGGCCCTCTGAAGTCTGTGAGGACTTCAGCCACCGGCTGCAGGTGGTGAGGGCAGGAATGGGGATGCAAGAGGCAGGCGGGGCGCTTCTGATCTCTGGTCCTCTGGACCATCCTCCTGGCCGATCTCTAAGTGTCCTCGTTTGTCTCGTGTTCTTTTGTCCGTTGGTCTTTTTGACAGTGCAGCTCAACAAGGACACGGTGTGCGAGCCCTGCCTCGCCGGCTACTTCTCTGACGCCTCTTCCTCTACAGAAAAGTGCAAACCCTGGACCAAGTAAGTGACAATGAAGGAACGCAGAGGGTTTGTTGATTTTAAACCCAACTCAGCCTCTGCTGTCTCGTCTGTTTTGAAAACAGACTGATTCCGTTTGATGAGGCTTCCTCTGGAAGCCAGGTTCACAACAGAAAAAGTCTGTCAATTGGGCGTGAGGGCCATAAACCAGTGCAGCCAATCTTCCCCCTGATGTGTGACAGGAGTTGTGTATTGCTTGTTAGATTCAGTCTGACTGAAGCTTTGACTTATAGTTGCAGCTGCTTTTTCCCTTTTTCTAACCTTATTTAGTTGCAAATTACTTAGGATGCTTATTATCACTCACCAGTCCCACTTTTCCCAGCTTCCCAGCATCACTGGTTTACTTGTACAAAGGTGTGTGTGTGTGTGTGTGTGTGTGTGTGGTGTATGTGCAAATAGAAGCCTCCTGTTTAAATAAATGTTTACACACTTGGGGTTTTTTTTTTCCGCATAATATATCCTGAAGGAAGCTCATTCCATATTAGTTCACTTAGATCTTTGTGGCTTTTTATAGCTACGTAGTATGTCATCATAGAGATGTACCATAATTTATTTAATAAGCTCTCTACTGATAGTCATTTAAGTGGTTTGCAGTCTTTTGGAGTAGTAACTAAGTTTGCAATGTATTATCTTTTCTATATACTATCTCACACTTATGTGAGTATATCCAGAGTGAAATCCCTGAGTCCTTTCATGGCATGCTTGTTGTTGAATACTCATAATCAATGTCATGATTCTTTTAGTTCCCAATAAATGAATTCTCGTAAAATATTTATTTTCTGATCCACTTATCCAAGTTTTATTTTGAAAAGATTTTCTGTGTTTTCAACTTCGAAAGGGTATTCATCCAAAGTTTATCACTTAGCCATGGTAATTGAATTTGGAATCTTCTTTACTGAAGACACCAGTCTTTTCTGTTTTGGACCATGCTCTCAGAGTAGTTCTTAGAGAACACTGGCAGTAGTTACTATTGGCTTTGTCCACCTTAATGATGTGTGGATAGACACTGGCAATTCAAGCATCCACAAAGACCTGGTTCCTCTCCTGAATGAGCTTGCAATCTAAAGGGATAGAACCTTTTGTAGCTTTTTTTTTTTAATAAGAATATAAAACCAAAGCACTTACCTACCTTTCCCCTCACAGCTGTACCATTCTTGGAGAGACAGAAGCACTTCATGGGACCGATAAATCAGATGTGGTTTGTAGTTCTCTTCCACCTACAAAACCACCAAATGGTATGTTGAATAGAGCAGGTTGGTTGGGTAGATGTGCCCCAGTCTAGTCAGCTCTTCTAGATTTCTCCCGAATTACATGCTATATCCAGAGGCATCCATTTCTCCCTTTTCATCTCGTCCTATCCATAGTCAGCTCAGTATTTCATTTTTATTAGTATTTTAATTCCAGATATGTTGTTTATTTGATAATTTTCTACTGTGGAATAGATAACTAGTAATTTATTCATATGTGCCAAAAAAAGGAATGGATAACTAGTAATTTATTCATATATGCCAAAACAAAAAAGAAAACTGAGGTGCAAACATAAATTAAAATGCCCCAATGTGATAGGATGGTGGTGGTCACAGTGGTCATAGTAGGGTACCTATGGGAGATTTTGGTCACCAGCCAGAGTTAGCAACTTGTTAGAAGATAGTTATCATTATTTCTGGAACATCCTGTGGATCAAATCAATCTCAAGTACAGTTTCAATGATTGACAGAAAGTTGACAGTTAATGGCGGAAGCTGCTTACCCAGGTGAGCGAGAGGCTGTGAAGGTGGGTCCCGGTATCACAGCACAGGAGGAGGCATAAGTGGCAAGAAAACCTTTCTAATGAGGCAAGAGAACCTAGGCCACAGAGTGATGGGGTTGATAGACATTGACTAAGAAAATCAAGGCCTTAGCTTTGACATTTTGGCAAACAGGAGAACATCAAAGCATTCTGGATAAGGAATTGCACAGTCAGAGCAGCATTTTAAAAAGACCATTAAGAGAACATTCAAAATAACTGAGGGAATGAAAAATTGTCTTAAAAAAGACAGAAGGAGAGGACTTCCCTGGTGGCGCAGTGGTTGAGAATCCTTCTGCCAATGCAGGGGACAAGGGTTCAAGCCCTGGTCTGGGAAGATCCCACATGCCACAGAGCAACTAAGCCCGTGTGCCACAACTACTGAGCCTGTACTCTAGAGCCTGTGAGCCACAGCTACTGAAGCCTGTGCACCTAGAGCCCAAGCTCTGCAACAAGAGAAGCCACGGCAATGAGAAACCCGCACACCTCAATGAAGAGTAGCCCCCGCTCGCCGCAGCTAGAGAAAGCCCGCGTGCAGCAGCAGTGCAGCCAAAAAAAAAAAAGAAAGGAGAAGAAAAGCCAGAGTCCGGAAACCAGGTCATGTAAACCGAGAGCTTATAATATAAAGGCACTAGCATTTAAGTGATCAAGGGGGGGATGAAAAAAATGGTTGAGTCCACATTGTGCTGTACATGAAGTACCTGAAACACTTTGCAGGATGCCTGTGGTTCTGTTCTCATGACCAGCAAAACCCTGGTGCCATGTTGTTATTTGGAAAGAGATTTGATAAGGGGCTTCCTTTTGCCTCCAGGGCCCATCCACCTAGAGAGAGTGAAGTGTTCTGTAGGTAAACAAAGATGATGGATGGTGTGCTCATCCCTATTAGAGTTGTTCTAAAGTAGAAGCATTTAAATATGGTCCTGGGCTGGCCCCTCAGAGAGAGCTATGGCAGCCGGCAGGACCGGACTTGCATTGTGGATTTCACCCTTCTGAACGCGAGCTCTCCCTGACAAACCTACAGTCAGGGCCGGGGACCTTCCTATTGTTCTTATTTCACACCAACACCCTTGATTCTGGGGTTTGATTGAAAGGGTTATGGAGTTTTTTGGGCTTTTTTTGTTGTTTTTTTGGGGGGGTGGTTACGTGGACCTCTCACTGTTGTGGCCTCTCCCGTTGCGGAGCACAGGCTTCGGACGCGCAGGCTCAGCGGCCATGGCTCACGGGCCCAGCCGCTCCGCGGCATGTGGGATCTTCCCGGACCGGGGCACGAACCCGTGTCCCCTGCATCGGCAGGCGGACTCTCAACCACTGCGCCACCAGGGAAGCCCAGGGTTATGTTTTTAAATGGAGAAAGTAAAAATAAACATTCTTTAATGCCATTTTTCTCATTTTCTTCCAACACAGAACCCCAGATTTACTTGCCCAGTTTAATTAGTCTGCTTCTCTTCATATCTGTGGCATTAGTTGCTGCTGTCATCTTTGGTGTTTACTATAGGAAGAAAGGGAAAGCACTAACAGGTATTGTGTCTATGGTGGGTTTTGAAAATGAATCTTCAAGCCAATAGATACATTTCTAGGTGTATGCTTTGAAGAGGCGTATATTGCCCTCTGACTGCCTCTGGTGATCTGTTTAAACTAAGGTGACACACGCTTTATACCTAATTCATTGTTCTCTGGCAAAACAAACAAACGAACAAATGAACAAAAATCGATTGTGCCTTTTATGTATATGCAAACAAAAATATTCTAGGTGCAGGAAACCAATGACTGTTGTATAGATTATATAGTGTCAGATATACAGAGGGTTGCATTTATCCTAGAATACAAACCTTTTTAATTACTTAAATTTAATTAATTACTTAATTAAAACAGAGACAAAATGTTCAGGTAAATGACAGATGGAAAGTTTTGACTGGGGTGTTACCCTGATAGGTGAATTTAAAATTCTGAAAATAAGTGGTCTTATATTCAGTAAAATGCAGGTGCTCATTCTTAGAATGAACAATCAAGTGTCGTCTTGTTTATTGGGAATAGTTTTTCCAAAAAAAAAATTTGTTTGATAGTGTCTTTTAACATCACATCCTGTTTGACTTTTATACTACAAAGCTACAAAGTATAATTTTTAAGAAACTGTTCAAGGCTTCACTACGTTTCCTAAACCTAGTGCACATCATTGTCTTTTGAAGCACCTGTGGTCTCACCATCCTTTCCCATTTTCACTTGCTCACTTGTTTTGTCCACCTTTGCTTTGCCGTGATTCCATCAGTTCTCTCACAGTCACATCCATAGACTTCATGAAATCCTGCATATCTTCCTATTTCCATTAACATTCCATCCTCTAATGTAACATTGGGCAATCAAAAGATGAAAGAGGGAAGATGGTGACTGACGATGCCAGTGATAAGCAGAGAGTATTTGAAGAGGAAAAGTTGGAATTAACTTTTTAAAAAGCCTATCATTGTTGAATACTGTTATTTAATGCAACTGCACCTCCCCAACATCAGAACTGGGGATCTGAATAATGCATGTTCAGACATGCTGATGGATTGCTCACTCATATAGCCATGTTTTCATGAGATAAACAGACTCCCAGTGTTTTATTCTTTAGTTTTTTTCTCTGTGATAATCTCTTTTGGCCATATCTTACCAATGGCAAAGGCAATGGGCCTGCCCATCACTGAGTCGGGATGTGTGACTGTCAGCTTTTTCTTCATCCCTTCATTCAACACATGTTTTTTGGCCACCAGGGACTGGACAGACACTGGGGTCTCAATACTGAGCAACACAAACAGAGCCAGTGCCCTAATGGAAGAAGCTTCTCTGTGAGCAAGGCAGGGATTGGCCCATAGAATGAGGCTGAGTGTGGAAAGGGAGGTGCAAGAGCTCCAGGGGTGACAGAGTTGCCTGTCCAGCCTCAGGGTCAGCCAGGGCCTCCCAGGGCAGAGTCAGGGGACCTGAGATCTGAAAGACAAGTTGGAATGAACTAGCCCAAGGGGAGCTAAGGAGAATCAAAAGCATTCCATGCAAAGAGAATTGCACGATTGGAGGGAGCAGAGCAAGTTGGGGGGATTGGAAGGTTAGCGCAGCTGGAGTAGAAAGTCAGAACCAGTGTGACATGAAACTGCTAAGAAATATGCTCCCATCCTGAGCAGAGGGAGGCAGAACAACCCTGTGGTTTTCGTATTTGGCTATTTTAGTAATTAAAACAAATTTGGGGGGTACAGAAAGAGTGGATGCAGACCCACCAGTAAGGAGGGCTTTTGCAATCAACCAGGAGAGAGATTATCATAGTAGTTAGGAGTAATTACCACCTCTGTGTACAAATGTTATTTTTAGTATCATCTGTAATTGTCTACTCCTGATCCCTGAAAGGAAAGAGCTGCAACTTTCCTTTTATGTGGAGTATCTTTTTTTATATAATTTTAAAGTGATGATGATGATAGTCGTAACTGACATATTAAATATTTATCATGTGCCAGCACTGCTCTACATATTTTACATGTCCTAAGTCTCCACAACAGCACTGAGAGGGAGGCATTATTATTTCCCCTGTTTTATGATGTGGAAACTGAGGCTCAGAGAGGTTAAATAGACCAGGCAAGGTCACATAAGAGGCATCATTACCTATTATGATGACGTCATTATCTTCCAGTGGAAAATGGACAACCTCTTAGCTTTAGTCTTTATAGTGAATTCAACATCAGATACTCAGTGGACGTGGGATAAAATTTTACCTTTGTATTATATACATTCATAGATTTTTTTAATTCACAGATTTGACCTTTTAAGTTTCATCAGTTCTATTTTAAAAAGTTAAGGAAGATATACTTTGTACATGCCACAGAACATACTCTTCTTTCTTCTGAGAAGCAGCAGGGTGTAGGGGAAAAGGATTCGGGGCCCGCTGGAATTCAGTGGGGCCTGACACAGCATTCTGGCGTGCACTTTACTTTTATCATACATATATTTGTGCTAAGTCCCCTAGACCCACGTCACCTTTGTTCCCCTGCAATACCTAACAGGGTCCCTAATAGTCAAAGAAAAATTGCTAAGGGCATGAGAATGTCTATAGTCAAAACAGCAGCTCTGACAGCCCTCAGATGTGCCTGAAGGTATTCAGTGGAACATTAGGGCATCTTGTTTGGCTTTACATAGATCAAAAATTTCTGTTTTTGATAGGAGGAGGAAGATGCCTTTAGTCTTTAAATTGATTGATTTTCTTTTAAATGTTTCACTCTCAGATTTGCAGACGATTTTGTTTAAAGACAATATTGATCTGACATAGTGGTCAATAATACTGAATTAGAAATAGGAAATAATGATATGAAGCGCTTATCCTTACTTTGTTTTTCTAGCTAATTTGTGGCACTGGGTCAATGAAGCTTGCGGCCGCCTAAGTGGAAATAAGGTAAATTTAAAAGTCTTAAGTGCCTCCTTTAAGTACTGTTAACAGTTTGGGGGAATTCCCTGATGGTCCAGTGGTTAGGACTCGGCGCTTTCACTGTCAGGGCCCGGGTTCCATCCCTGGTTGGGGAACTAACATCCCACAAAGCAGTGCATGAGCTGATGGTCCAGTGGTTAGGACTCGGCGCTTTCACTGTCAGGGCCCGGGTTCCATCCCTGGTTGGGGAACTAACATCCCACAAAGCCGAGTGCATGAGGCCAAAAAAAAAAAAAAAAATTGGCTGTTATAACTATTATTAGTGAAATATTGAGTCAAATTGTGAATGGGTACTTCGTTGAGAGGATGGAACCTCAAATCCCAGGATTGATCCCCACAGAGTAACCCAAAGCCCAAGTCAGTGGTCATCCTAAATGCTGTTTTCTTTGTATTTCATTCCATTTCTGTCATCTCTCTGCCCATGTATTTATATTATTATTGTAGTGCCAATCTCTATTGCCTAGTACAGATTCCTAGGAGGGAAGAGCAGTCACATTCCTGTACTCTGTAGTTATTTTGGTGGCTTTTAATTTTGGTATAACTTCAGAATTGTAGGAAAGCAGTGAGATAGTACAAAAAACTTCCACCTGCCCTATACTCAGATCCACCGATTGTTTATATTTTCACATTGCTTTATTATTTGCTATCTGTACGTTTGTATATGCATATGTATATTTTTTCTCTTGAACCATTTTTTTAAAATTTATTTATTTAATTAATTTATTTTTTGGCTGCGTTGGGTCTTTGCTGCTGCGCGCGGCTTTCTCTGGTTATGGCTAGTGGGGGGCTACTCTTCGTTGCGGTGCGCGGCCTTCTCATTGCGGTGGATTCTCTTGTTGCAGAGCATGGGCTCTAGGCGTGTGGGCTTCAGTAGCTGTGGCTCATGGGCTCTAGAGCACAGTCTCAGTAGCTGTGGCGCATGGACTTACTCGCTCCCCGGCATGTGGGATCTTCCTGGACCAGGGCTCGAACCTGTGTCCCCTGCATTGGCAGGTGGATTCTTAACCACTGTGCTACCAGGGAAGCCCTCTTGAACCATTTTAGAGTGTGTGGCAGACATCATGTTCCTCTGCCCTTAAATACTCATGTGAATTTCTTAAGAACAAGGACATTCTCTTATATACCCATAGTACCTTTATCAAAATCAAAAAATTTAGTAGTGGTACAATACTATTATATATCAATAATTTACATTTGATCTTAAAATTTCATTAATTATCCCATTATATCCTTTAGGTCTAGGTTCTTAAGTATAAAGATATATACATTTTAAAATATTTATTTATTTATTTTTGGCTGTGTTGGGTCTTCGTTGCTGCACGCAAGCCTTCTCTAGTTGCGGCGAGCCGGGGCTACTCTTCGTTGCGGTGCTCGGGCTTCTCATAGTGGTGGCCTCTCTTGTTGCGGAGCACGGGCTCTAGGCACGCGGCCTTCAGTAGTTGTGGCTTGCGACCTCAGTAGTTGTGGCGCACGGGCTTAGTTGCTCCGTGGCGTGTGGGATCTTCCCGGACCAGGGCTCAAACCTGTGTTCACTGCATTGGCAGGCGGATTCTTAACCACTGTGCCACCAGGGAAGTCCCCAAAGACATACAAATTGTAAACCTTGAGCTCATACTGATTTCTCCAATTCTGGTCCCAACACTACAGGATTTATTGTAGTCTTTCTTTAGCTGTATTTGAATCTTCCCTTTTCCAACAGTAAGAAACCCAGCTCCTATTATTCTCAGTATATTTACTCAGTTCCAGAATACACAGAAAGTAGTTTCAGAATCACTAAGCCATACCACAGCAAAA
Organism: Lipotes vexillifer; assembly: GCF_000442215.2. NCBI lineage: Eukaryota > Metazoa > Chordata > Mammalia > Artiodactyla > Lipotidae > Lipotes > Lipotes vexillifer. The sequence goes on along the minus strand of NW_006785403.1, from coordinate 207,758 downwards.
AGCAAAGCTACTAACCAGAGTTCAATATTTGTTTACAGGGTTTTTTAAAAATTTAGATTGAGGGTATAGACAAAATCCTGTGTTCTAAAGTTATTTGGGTCAGCTCTCCCCCTTGCTTCAGTGTAAACATGCTATCCCGTCGGAAATGCAGTTAGATTCATCTGATTCTGGTTGTACTCTATCTGAGGGTTCTCCCCACCCCCTAATCTTAAATAACCCAAATAAAGCGACATAGTGAGTATTCCATCTGTACTTGTTATGGTGGAAATAATTACTATAAGCACCATTTTCAGCCACGTTTAACAGACCCATGTTCTAATATCGCTGGATTAATGCTCTGCCTTCTGAATTTAAATCAGCAGGAGTCCTCAGGCAGCAATCTTAGCTGCACTCATGTGGAAGCCCCTAGTCAGCGTGAAATCTGTGAGGGTGTCTTACTGCTGACTCTGGAACAGAAGATGTTTTCTGAAGATATGTGCTGTCCTGACAGTGGAGGTGCGTGTGCAGGTGGCGGTCCCTGTGTGCCGGGAGAAGATGCCAGGATGCTCACCCTGGTCAGCGAGATTGAGGGGGATGCCTTCAGGCAGATTCCCACAGAAGACGAATACGTGGACAGACCCCCCCGGACCCCAGACTCTATATTGTTCTTCACTCAGCCTGGAAGCACATCCACACCGCCTTTCCCTGAACCCCTGGAGGTGGGAGAGAATGACAGTCTAAGCCAGTGCTTCACTGGGACAGAGAGCTTGGTGGATTCCGAAAGCTGCCACTTCGCTGAGCCTCTGTGCAGGACTGACTGGATTCCTATGTCCTCCGAAAAGTACTTGCAAAGAGAAGTGGAGGGTGGCAATTACCCCCACTGGGCAGCCAGCTCCAACTCTGCAGATGGCTGTGCAGGCTGCAGGAACCCTGCTGGGGAGGACCGGGAACCCCTGATGGGTTGCCCCCAAAGTGGACCCTTGCCCCAGAGTGCCTATGGCATGGGCCTTCCTCCCGAAGCAGCTGATGGGGCAGAGGTGGGAGGCCAGCCCATGGATGGGGCTGATGCACGGCTTCCCAGCTCCGTGAGGGGAGGTCCTGGCTATGGAGGCCCTTCCAGTGACCAGCCACCTGCATCAGGTAAGTGACTCTGCTGGTTTCTCCCTTCTGAGCAAAAAGGCCTGGTCTCTGTGCAGTATCTGGGGACAAGTGTCACGTGCCATTCGGGAAAGAGAGACGCTAACATGGGAAAAGTTCAGCTTGAGCATTTCCTCCTGATAAGCTTCTTTACAGGCTGGGTTTTGAGTCAGTCCTCATGTTGGGTTTGTGCATTGTACCCCTGGGGCTCTCTCTCTTGGTTTATACGTGCCCCATGCCCTTTTGCATTCAGGCTTCTCACAATGGCATTAGACCTCAAATCCCCGCATTGACCCCTGAAGACAATGCCAACATTGACCGCAGGACTGGCTGAAGTCAAGGCATTCCCTCAGATTTCTGGGTTTGGGTTTTTTCTTTAAAGCGACCTAGGCCTCAAATTTCCCCCTAGAAAAGCTCTTATAAATTTCAGGACAACAAACAAAATTGTTCAGTTAATCATTGATTAATTAATATTTATTGAGTGTTGTTGATTCTGGGCCAAATTAATGAGGCAGTGGCTGTCCTTTGATGCTTTTTATGAGAAGCCCCTTTTATGAACACTACATAGGATATATTTATGGAACCAGGAGGATGGTTTTACAATTTAAAATCATTATAGAGATTTATTGCTGCACCACTGCTTGAGTGTGAATAGCCCACCGGTTGTAATATTATAACTTTTTTCTGCGAAGGTAAAACATCCTCTGTTTTATTATGTAGTTACAGGGAACTTTTCTGCTGATGGTGAGGGCTTCCTCTGGTTCCGGGGATTATTTGCTGTATTATGGGAAGTGGGTGGTCAGGGATCTCTGAGAATTTTCTGAAAGCTATAGACCCTCTCTCCAGAGAAATGAACATGTGCATATGTACTACTTAAGGGGCTTCACAGAATCCTCCCAAACTCTAAAACCACAAAGCCCGTTCATGGACCACCTTTATCCTGGGATGCTTTTTCTTCTTCTTTCCTGTCTCTTTATTTAGACTGCCACCGGGTCTAGCAGCTGGTCTTTGAATTATTTTATAACCATGAGGTAGCTCAATCGGGCCCTAAATGGAGACTGTTTTGCCCCATGCTGATGGTGGCTCCTGGCTTATTGGGTAGAACAATGAATTTGAATCTGTTCTCCAAGGTTTGTGGTTTTGCTGCAACTACACAGATTCACTGAGGTGTAAATTCTCTATCAGTTCTCAGTCAAACTGAAAGGAGGAGGTGGGCTTGGGGATATTTTTCAAAGAACTGATGTGTTTTTCCTCCAGAAGACCTCAACTGATTTTTTCAAAGATTTTAAGTAATTTCTGTGTCTAAAAGTTTGGCTCTATGGTTCGTTTGTATTGTTCTCTTTCTTTTCTACAGGTTAATTTTCTTCCCACTGGTTGCACACACAGAGAGAACACGAGTATTTGGGGGTGTGGGGAGGAGGGAGGCAGAACCTCAGTTTGGCAGCTGCCACGTCTCGTGACACTGCCAGGGGACAGACCTGTTTTTCAGTTGCTAACATCAGGAAGGTGATGTTTGCTGCTGTGTGAAAAGCAGCAGCAGTTCTTGGAAGAACAGCACTGGCCAAAGTGAAAGAGATCAATTTTTTCTTAGTGTCTTGAAACCAAAAGGGCGGATCCGAGCTCTCCTGTAAGGAGTTAAAGCAGTGCCCATCTCTGCTTTTTTTTATCTTTCTTTTCTGCAGCACTAAACATCTAGGTATGGAAAGAAGAAAAAAAAAAAAAGTGTGTCATCAACTAAGTGGTATTAATTTGCAAAAGGTTTACACTGCTTTTTCTGTCTTGATCTGGTGCTCAGCCATATAGAACATCCGTAGAGAGTTGCCAGCAAGTGGGCCAAATTCATGTTCGCCTGAGGAGAATTAGCAGCCAGACTGATTTTCGAGGCTGTGCAGGTCTCTCCATAATTACTTCTACATAAACAGGCCTTCTGATTCCTGGTCAAAATAGCATTTTCTCATTATTGCTTTTTTTTTTTAATTGTCATAGTTTATCTTCTATAAAATGTGGGAAAGAGGATGGAGCTTGGGTGGGGTTAATTCTACATGATCTCCTGAAAGCCACTGTGCTCTCAGGACTTGAGGGAGGTGACCTTTTTATTGGCTTGTGGATTTTTATATGTGAGTATTGAAGAAGAAAAAAACTTACAACCAAATCAAGTGGTTTCTGCAGAAATGACAGGGTTGGGCACCACCTAAGTAGGGAAAAGTATCTCCTTTGCATCCAGCTTCCTTTTGAAGAGGATGATTGTTCTTCAAACAGCTCCACAAGCCTATCTTTCAAAAATAGTACCCGGGGCTTCCCTGGTGGCGCAGTGCTTGAGAGTCCGCCTGCCGATGGAGGGGACGCGGGTTCGTGCCCCGTTTCGGGAGGATCCCGCGTGCCGCGGAGCGGCTGGGCCCGTGGGCCATGGCCGCTGAGCCTGCGTGTCCGGAGCCTGTGCTCCGCAAATGGGAGAGGCCACAACAGTGAGAGGCCCGCATAACGCAAGAAAAAAAAAAAAAATAGTACCCGACGCTAAGTCTGTGTTAGCAGTGTCACAGCTCTAAAAGCACAAGGAGGGTTATCAGCAAAAACCAATGAAAGGGGAAAACATACTTGTGGTTTTGTTTTGCGTAACCATGTCTTGATTTACGTCTTAAATTATCCTGATGACGTGATGGTGGTTACCTTGGTTATAAGCCCTTTCACCTGGAGTTTGGAGAATTCTGTGTCTAGAAAATGATGTTATGTGAAAAAACAACTTCCTATGATTAATGTATCACTAGTTGGCCTGTGACTTGCTTCTGGCTCCTGAGATCACTTAATTGGTTCAGACACTTCTGAACTGGAGAGAGGTGTGTGTTCGCAGGGCCCACAACGATTCTTCGTGAGCACCAGCTACATGATTCTCTATCAAATCTTTATTGAGGGTCCACTGAGACATGGAGACTTGGAAAAGCTTGGAAAACAATTAGGGATTGGTGCTAGGGAATGGACAACACAAAAAGAATCAATAATTTGAGAAAGCAAGGCCCTCCATGGCCAGCCCCCCTAACCTGCAGCCTCTTCACCTGCTCACCCACCAAAGTTTGGCCAACGCCAGCCTCAGCCATTTTTAGTGGGAATCTCTCACTTTCCTGCCTCTGCACTGTAACAGGCTTCCCCGAGTGTGGCCACCCTGTCCCCGCACGGTCCCCTTTTCCAGAGCACCCAGCTCCTCCTGACCTTCAAGTCCCAGCTCAAATGCTGCTTCCTAAACCAGGGATGCACGTTGGCTGCCTGGGTGGCCACTCTCCCCTTCCGTGCCCTTGGCAGCCCCTTGTAATTCGTCCTGGCATCTTTCTCACCGAGCCCAGCACACTCATACCTTTATCAACAGCCATCTCCAGGCAGCCACGAACAGTTAGTTGGTAGGAATTGCCGTGACCTTCACCACTCCCGATCTTTCTAGTCTCTCCCATGGCAGCTTACTCACAGTATAAATGAATAAATGTTCATAAACTCATTCATTTATTCATTTCTCCATCCATCCAGTCATGAATAACTAAAGGAATAAGAGCCCATAGCTTCCTGTTTGTCCCCTAACTCACTCTCAGCCTCCTACCTCTTAGGTCTGTTCAGGGAAGCAGGGGGCCAGGCAGGGGATGGAAGGATGGCCGCTATCTGTCCTGGGCAGACTCAGGTGTCCTGGGCAGAGGAGGCAGAGATGGCAGAAAAAAGGATGCGCTGGTCCATCCAAGTGGCATAGACTTACCTAGGCTAATGCCTGGGAGCCAAGGGCATTGGAGAATGAGGGCACACGCCTGACTCCCACGTCCCCCACCCTTGGTCTCCCATCCCTGGGCACCACCCTGTCCTGAAATGACTATTCTTGACCATCCACTTCCATCCTGAAAGACAGATAAACGTTCTCTTACCCCAGTTTTCTTCCCCTTCCTCCCCTCCCCCTGAGCAAAGGACAGTCCTCTGTTTCTAACTTTCTTCTCTCTCCTGTTGCAATGCCATCCACTAACTTGGGTTTGACTTTTAGCTAAGTATCATAAGGGCAGGTATTAGCTCACTGATTCTATAAGTTAAAAATATTTTTTAATTCAGTTATTTGGTAATAAAATTCAGCATTCATTGATGTTAAAGGTCAATGCATTGTTTCAAAATATAAGAAAAATTTGTTCACTATGTCTTTTAGTTTAGCCCCACTTCCCTTCCTTCTCTTCTAATTTTGGAAGGGTTTCATTTGTCAGCCATTCTAAGTAATTTTCAAGCATGATTCAGAATGGAACTATTAAATACTGTTTCCCTTCCCATATCATCATAGACCCAGTTTCTTCCAAATGCCTGAAACAGATATTGCATTTCCATAAAAAGGAAAATCACATGAGAAGCATATGGGTTAAATATAAAATAAGTTTTTAAAAAATTCCAAAAGAACCCAATATAGCCTGGGTAATTTGAGTGGATTTGTGTATATTTTTAGTTCTTTTCCTTGGAAGAAAATCTACATGACAATTGGGTGATATTATTTGCTATAGTTCTTGTGATTTAATATTCATACGTTATACATTTTAAACAACATAATAAGCCTTTGAGAAGACAAGTATGCATTACCTTGCTTAAAAAATGTAAATTGTGTCAAGGATTGAGTTCTTAAAAGGAATTTTGTTCTCTCTGCCGGAGAAATAGGGATTCCACGGGGCCTGCTATGCAAAGCAGGGACTTAGCAAACTATAAACATCTTTCTGGTCGTGATGAGACACTTCATTTATTCATTGTTTCTGTTGACTTAAAATGCTATTTTTAACTCTCAAGTGACCTGAGAATTCTTCTAGCTGAGTCACGTTAAATATTAATGTTAAGCCACAACCAACCCATTTTAAATGTTAGAAACTCTTCAGATTTTCTAATCTAATAAAAACCCTCATGTCATGCTAGTTCTCAAATCATCCTTTTGGGTAGCCTTCACGTAGAAGTCTGTCAATCCCCTTGTGTTCAGAGACACATTAAGCCTGTTCTGACATCCTGAAGGTTGCATTTTTATCAATGACATTATAGGTATTAGTTACCAGGTGCTGGCTAAGTGCTTCGTGTAGGTATTACCTTCCCACTTCCTCACAGGAATCCTATGGGCAAGTTCCTCGCCCAGGACCATACAGCGAGTCAGCGATGAAACCATGACTCAACTATCTGATTCTGAAGCCTGTGCCTTCAACCATGGCACTGTCTCCCCATAAATCAGTGCCAATGTTACTGATTTCATTTGTTTACCATGCGCTGGAGAATCCTCAGTGTGCTGTAGAATAAGGGCAAACTCGGGCTGGGATCATTGGCTACTCAGGCTGAGCGCAGGGCAGTGGCCAGGCCAGGCCCAGAAGATTCCATGGGAAGGGGTGCTAGTGTCTGTGCAGGAGGTGATGGCTACTTTGACCTCTGAGTCCCCTTTCTTCTGCCAGTTGTCTCAGGAAGTTACTGTTTTCACTGTCACTGGTTCTTTTGGGAGGAAAGCTCTTTCTTCCACGTGCCTCCAACCCCATCTTTTTTTGAAAGTAAAATAAAACTAAAATAAATGCCAGAGGCAGCTTGCTGGGGAAAGCTGGCGGAAAGACAGCTTCAGAGAGTAGGGAAGAGGGAAGTGACGGGCCTGGCTTTGCTCGTATTCCCAGAGGTCTGTGGACTAATGGGACCTATGAAAGCCTTAAGCCTTCTTAAGGCATCTTGGACAAGCCTCATGCACCCCATCCCTCCCTTTCCACATTCCCCTCTTAACCAGCCACCAGCAAGGGAGAAGGTCTCCCCTGACATCAGAACGTCCTGGGGTTTCCTTGGCTCTCAGTGGAGAGAGCTACCCCTTCCGGGCAAGTACCAACTGCGGAAACCCTGGCAACCATGCTGATGAGGGGGCCCGCAGCACCCACCTTGCTGACATGGGGTCCTTTTGACTTGCCATCCCAGGGCCTTGCCCTCTCAGGTCTGTTCACACAACCGTGTAAAACCCTCTGAAAGGCAGAAAGCTGATTTCAAGGAACGATTGTTTATAAACAAGGACAGTTCAGGACTGAGGCGTAATACAGGGTAAGGATATTACCAACTCATTCAAAACCTTACCCTACTCTAGTGCTACATTCAACTAGCTGCTGACGTGCACGATGAGAAATGAGATGGTGGGGGATTTGTGTAGAATTACATAGATGAGTGTTCAAACCAGAGACAGTCAGAATGATGGATTATTTCAGCAAAGAAAATAAAAGTTGGTTAGATTGCTAGAGGTAAGTGCCCTTTCAGTCTTCAAGGTATTTTGAAGTCCTTCAACAAGACAGGGATGGAAAGATAACATGACCGCTCAGTACGTTTCCCGAATCTCGTTTCCTGGGGAGTTCCATGAGCACAAACATTACATTCTGGGAGTAATAATGCCAGCATTGCACCTGTGAGAAATTCTGTGCTATTTCCCAAGCATTTTCAAATCCACTGTCTCATTTGACCCTATGCCATCCTGCTGGCTATTCACACATTCATTCATTCATTTATCATATGCCTGCTCTGGGTGGCTGCACGCTGCCAGGCTAGCTGGGCTTGAAAATTGATGCTCATTTCATAAAGAGCAGACCAAGTTATTAGGTAGTTTGTCCCAATTCCACAGCTAGTGGAGGCTGAGCCAGGGCAGGACCAGAGCTTTCAGGGTCCTGCACTCTCCTCTGTCCCAACCCCATTTCTGTCCCTCCTGTACTCGGGCAGCCACTGAAACCACCACCCTTTTAGTCACCAGTCATGCTCTTCAGAGAGTGAAACACCACTCTAAGCTGCTAAAACCTCTTTTCTATTGAAGTTGAGACAGGTGAGACTAGGATGCCATGGATGTTAGTAGATTACTTGCAGGTGAGTCTGTATTGTGATGAGGCTGGAGAAAGAAGCCTGGACAGTTTTCATCCCTGAAGCCATGTCAGTCAGTAGAGGGGGGAAAAGAAGCCTGGAATGCTCACATGCGGAGGAACTGTGAGCTGGTGTTTGTAATGCAGCCAGCCTGGCACAGAGGGAGCATGCAGTAAATTCTGGATTTGAGGTGTTCCATCACTATTAGTATTATAATAGTGATCTAGCTTAACCTTAATCTAGCTTCACTTAACCATAGATTAGCCCACATTCCCCCTAACCTCTGTAGAGTGACCTGACGGAAGCCGACAGCACACTGATTACTCACAACTAATGGGTCACTCTAGGACACCCCGGACCTTCTGCTCCTGCCAAGAGAATGGCCGCGCTTACTAAAATCCATAGGTCTGCCCAGCCTTGTGAGTGTGAGCTGATCCTGTTGTAATTTAAAACTTTAACTGTTGCATTAACTGGTTAAAAAAGAAAAACTGAAGTTGATAAGCATGAGAATTATTTCTATGAAACTATTAAATGCTTCGGGAAGATTCAAAGAATGAGCTGCTAAAATCTTTTTGCTGTTGAAGTTGAGAGGGCGAGGCGATGAAAGGTTGAGGCAATAAAACTCTAGAAGGATTCTGCACTTAGACTGCTTGGCAGCTGGCTTGGTTCTCATTTCACTTTAAAGAAACCAAAACGAGATCGGAGGCAAAGCCTGACAGGTATAATTGATACAGTCGGCAGACCTTTTCTCAAAGGGACAAGCCTCAGTTCTCTATCAGAAAGTGGGTGTTGAAAGTTTTATAGCAGGTGGCAAGTGGCTTGAACACCAGGGAAACATATCATAGAGTCCCCATTTTAGGAGCACCGGTGGATAGCCTCTGCAACTCAGAGTTTTACCGAACGTTGAGTTCTTTATCAATAGAGAAAATTAGATCGGCAAATGTGTCTGCAATTTTGAAACATGTCCAACTTATAAGATGTTACCTCCAAAAAGAGTAGCGTTAAATTAGAGCATCAGTGAGGGGGGGAGGGGGAAACAGCAGCACTCCTTATAGCTGTCTGCCATCTGCTACAAAGTTTCCAGAGCCCAGTGAAAAGTGAATATATGAAGCCCCTTGTGCAAAAATTAGTAAGAATTTCAAGATGATGGCAACAGAACATTAAACAAGCACGGGGCGCTTCTGAGCACAGGGCCCTGTGCGACTGCACAAGTCACATGCCCCTGAAGATGGCTCTGCTGTCACTTACTGTTACTGGCAAATAAGTAGAGCTTTTTAAAGTTTAGTCTGTACCAGTTTACTACTCATAAAAGTCAGTGTGAATGGAACAGACTTGGACTTGATCGAAGGTAGTTTCTGTCATTAATTGTACTTTCGATGAAGAAACACATGAAGAATAAAATTGAGAATCTCATACTCTTTCTAGGTAGCTTTTCTTTACATCCTAATCGTCAGGAATTTAAAGGCCTTTTTTTGGTCCTCCCCTCCCTACTGTGCCCCCCGCAAGAATAATATTCTTGATCCTGTCTGTGGATCGAAGAATTATGAAATGTTTTAAATATATTTCTTAGGAAAAAGGGTTTGAGTTGCATTTTGGAAAAAAAATAGAAAATAAGGATATAGATCCTACAGAATATATCAAAAATATATTGTTGACCATGAGGCAAAGGCATGGAATGAAATTTTTTTTTTTCTTCTTTTGGTGTTTTGGCTGCCCGGCATGTGGGATCTTAGTTCCCTGACCAGGGATCAAACCCATGCCCCTTATGTTGGAAGCATGGAGTCTTAACCACTGGACTGCCAGGGAAGTCCCCTGGAATGAAATTCTTAAGAAGAAAAGTTTAACACAAAATCTTGATGTGTAAGACAATGGTTAAAAAAAAAAAATGGGTTTTTATCTGAGTTCAGACAAACTGAAGATTCTGACGAGGAAGGTAAACAACAATGGAGTCATGATGATGATTTGTTGGAAAATAAAATTTTAAATGATGGAGAAATTATATATACCATGACATAAACAGATAAATCCATATGAAGAGGACAAAAAAGATATTAAGTTCAAGACCATAAATCAATCACGCAGTGGCTAGCACTGCCCTGTGTGTAGGTTTACAAGCTACTGAAGAACAGCAGAACCATGTTGTTCTTCAATGTTGTAATAATAAAAAGCTAAAGGAATTATACCAAGAAAAATATCATACTTTAAAGCAACTTAAATTTGCTGCTCTTATTAAATAATCATGGTATTTTTTTTTATTTTTAAACAGTACATTTTAAATTGAAATATGGTTTATGGTATACACATATTATTTTTGATTTCTCACTTTGACTTTTTCTGTTAACTAGTGATCCCTCAACTAGGAAGACTTCTCCTGTGTTAGTTATTATGCTCATTCATGCTGCTGCTGCTACAGTAGAGACCTTATATCAGCTCTCAGTTAGCAGTTGTTGAGTTACTTGAAAGTCATTTACAAGTTCACCTCTTCAACATCTTTTTAAACTTAAAACATATAACTTGCATTCACACATTGATTTTTTAGTGTAGGGACATATGTGTTGGCTGAATATAGTTTCCTGAGCCTTTTTCACGTTAACTTCCAGGCATAACAAGTCTGAATGCAAACTCCTGCTGCATTTTTAAAGTCTCTTTTTCATTTTTTCTTTTAACAGCTGCCTTGTCCACGCCGCCACACACCAGTTCAGCAGCTTGCTGATGTCTTTTGTTTTGCGTTTAGTGGCTCACATTTATTTGGGTCCTTGCAAAGCATTCAGTTTTCTTAGAAACATTTGCCTTTTTTTCACTTACTTACATTTCACAACTTTACATAGAGACAGACCTTGGAGATACTGCAGGTTCAGTTCCAGACCACCGCAATAAAGCAAACACCACAATAAAGTGAGTCACACGAATTTTTTTGGTTTCCCAGTGCATATAAAGTTATGTTTACACTATACTATAGTCTATTAAGTGTGCAATGGCATGTCTAAAAGAATAATGTACATACTCAGTTTAAAAATACTTTATTGCCGGGCTTCTCTGATGGCGCAGTGGTTGAGAATCCGCCTGCCGATGCAGGGGACACGAGTTCGTGCCCCGGCCCGGGAAGATCCCACATGCCGCAGAGCGGCTGGGCCCGTGAGCCATGGCCGCTGAGCCTGCGCGTCCAGAGCCTGTGCTCTGCAACGGGAGAGGCCACAACAGTGAGAGGCCCACGTACTGCAAAAAAAAAAAAAAAAAAAACAGACTTAATAACTAACTTGGTAACTGGTGAGAGCAGAAAGACATAGGCATAATAGAGAGTAGACCTTGTAGCATAGAGTACGCTCGATGTTATGAACACCTGTCTATGTTTTATTTTAATTTTTATTTTATACTGGAGGATAGTTGATTCACAATGTTGTGTTAGTTTCAGGTGTACAGCAAAGTGATTCATTTATACATATACATATATCTATTCTTTTTCAAATTCTTTCCCAATTTAGGTTATTGCAAACATTGAGTGGAGTTACGTATGCTATACAGGTCTCTGTTGGTTATCTATTTTAAATATAGTAGTGTGTATATGTCAACCCCAAACCCCCAATTTATCCCCCCCCTCCACCTTTCCCCTTTGGTAGCCATAAGTTTGTTTTCCAAGTCTATGAGTCTGTTTCTATTTTGTAAACAAGTTCATTTGTATCATTTTTTTTAGATTCCACATTTAAGTGATATCGTATGATATTTGTCTTTCTCTGTCTGACTTAACTTCACTTGCTGCAAATGGCATTATTTCATTCTTTTTAATGGCTGAGTAATATTCCATTGTATATATGTACCACAATGGATTTTCTTTATCCATTCATCTGTTGATGGACATTTAGGTTGTTTCCATGTCTTGGCTCTTGTAAACAGCACTGCAATGAACACTGGGGTGCATGTATCCTTTCCAACCATAGTTTTCTCTGGAATATATGCCCAGGAGTGGGATTGCTGGATCATGTCTGTGTATTTTAGAGGGAATGGAGAACATGGGTCAATCTGACTAGTTAGTGAATGGAATACTAGCTGTACTTGCCCAAGCCGCTTGGGGAAATTAACAGGCAAATAAATCCCTGCCACCACCCATCTAGGAACATCCCCAATACAACCGCCAACGGGAGAAAGAGCGTGAGTCACAGATCCTCCCTTGTGACTTTCAATTTGTTGCTCATATTTGAAATCTCTATTTTCATTGAAATCCCTGTAATGGGCCACTGTGCCTGTCTCAGGATCTCTGAAGGTACCCTGTGGGTGCAGGGAAGGCTCCTGGTATTTCCTGTATGCTGTTGGTATTTCAGTGAGACCATCCAAAATATGCCTTCCACATTTGGGAGAAATCTCTTCATGGAGAGTAATGACAGAAACGATTTTATTTGTGTAAGTTATTATTAAGCTTTGTCACAACAGAGAAGAAAAAAAAAAAAAGATGAGGTTAATAGTGAGGCACTGTTTTTATGTTCACCTTCCCTGGTCAGACTGAAAGATTCTGCTTGTGATGCTCAGTGTTGGGGCATTTCTGCATCTGCTTGGTTTGTGGCATTTATTTTCACCTGGGTCATTTGTAGAGCATCAGTCCTTGACATAGGAGAATAAGAGGTAGTAGGTTTCCTAACATTTGCTGAACTTTCTATTTGTTTTTCAAAAGGCCCACTAATTAAAGACTGGCTAAATCCAGTCACCCACAAAAAGTGATGACAGAACCCCCTGAGGACAAAACACCTCCCAGGGATG
>NW_006785403.1:184607-195040 GCF_000442215.2 Lipotes vexillifer | reverse complement strand
AAAGAGTGATTTGTAAGATTGTTTTTGTTTGGTTGGTTGGCTTTTCTCCATTTTAGTCTTGTGAATCTCTCTTTTTTCTAGGAGTTTGAAAAAATGTAAGGAAATTAATTTCTGCTAAATACTGAGCCCAGGGGGCCCCAGGGCCCTCCAGGGCTGAGCTTAGGGACCTCTCCAGGGAGGGTGAAAAGATGTGAGAGTCTGGTCAGAGAGGAGGCTGGGCTGCGGTGGGCTCCAGGGTCCTAACAGGCAGCAACCTTCGCTCCAGCCTTTGCTTCCCTTCCTGATGCATTTGACCATTGCTGAACCATTGGCTGTGTTTGCTGCGTTATCCATCACATGCGCACACCCTTTTGCAACATCTGAATCCCGTCTGTGATTCTGCGATGCGGGCGGGCTCTCATGCCAGTGTCCCCCGAGGTCAATGTGGCCAACGACAAAACTTCAGGATGGCCGACTGTCTTGCTTCTCTTCCCTCGTCTTCTCTCTCTCTCCCTCCCTTTTTCCTTCCTCCACCTCAGTCAGGCCCGGTGAGACGGCAAAGGAAGGAACCACGGGGAGTGCCCCATGCATTTTAGGGAACGGGTGGGTGAGGAAGGGCCGCCCGTGAGAGGGCCGGGGCGCCAGCGCCCCTCCATGCATTGGGAAACTTTCCTCTCACAAGACCAAGTTCTCGCCCAGAACTGATGACTCACCCTCTGCGTATTCTCTCTTCCTCTCCCCTTGTAGGAAATGTGACTGGAAACAGTAACTCCACGTTTATTTCCAGCGGGCAGGTGATGAATTTCAAGGGCGACATCATCGTGGTCTACGTCAGTCAGAACTCGCAGGAGGGGCCGGCGGGGCCGGGCGGCGGCGCGGGGGAGCCGGTGGGCCGCCCGGTGCAGGAGGAGAGCCCGCCGTGCTGCGACTCGTTCGCCGGCCTCGGGCCGCGCTTCCCGAACACGTGCGCCGGCCTCGAGGTGGGCCCGGGGCTGCAGGAGCGAGGCGCCCCCGGGCCCGACAAGGCCTCGCGGCCGGTGCAGGAGCAGGGGGAGGCCGAGGCCGGCGCGCCCGAGACGCGGCGCTGAGCAGCGGGGGAGGCCGAGGCCGGCGCGCCCGAGACGCGGCGCTGAGCAGCCGAGAACCCGCTACGGTTGCAGCCGGGCTGGCGCGGAGCTGCGGGCCTTCCAGCCCGCCCTCCGCGCCGCGCACATCGGGAGTCGCGTCCCCAGCTGACGACGCCGCCGCGCACCCGCGCCTGGGCGGGGCTGAGGGCGGGACCTGGGGTGGGGCGGGGCCGTGGCCCCAGAGGTGTGCCTTTGAGCCCCTCCGTTCGGTACACCTGCGTCAAATGACCGGACGTTCTTTATCCATCTTGTTCTAAATGGAATCGGGGACTTTAAAAACAAACAAGCAAACAAAAGTACATTTGTTATTACTACTCACTGCCATCCACGGTCACGTGTCTACTAATTGCACAGGTACACGTTGCTCTCTTCTGTTACTCCACTTTTTACCTCCTTCTATAGTTTTTCTTCTTCCACTTCCACCTCCCGTTATTAGTTCATCAGTAGTTTGTCTCTTTACGACATCTGTTTTTATGGCCGTCCTGTTCTATTTGGGTCTGTATCCCTTCCCCCACCCCGTCCTCCATGTTTGATGTTTGTATTTCACTGTCCCTCATAACGTTTCTCTTGATACTGTCCGCCCTTTTTTTTCTTACTATTTAACGATTTTCTTGAAAAGTCTCCTAAGGGTGATGGTCTTCTTTATATGTTTTCTTTTGGTCCCTTCTCATAAGTAGATGACTGTGTTTTGGTAATGGCGGGGGCGGAAAGAGGTGAGGAGTCTGTACTAAGCACTTTTGGAAGAAGGCTAGAAATGTGAAGCCTGGGGGGAGGCTCAGAGAACAAGAGGAGGGACTTTTAGCGTTCGAAAACTTTTCTGAGTTCTCAGTTTTCTAAAGAAAGGAAAAGGAGAAACCCCATTTTCACCCTGAATGTTTTTTAAGTTTGTGTCAATTTCTAGGCAGCACTAAGTTGCAATTCGTGTCTGCCTCCTTTACCCCATCTCAGAATGGTTCATTCCCCCCGGGTGAATGTAGTACCCTTCCCGGCAGAGGCAGCCAGGTACCTGGGGAACTAAATCTCAAAAATCCAAGTTGCTGCACTTGGCATTCTTATTCTTGATGTGTCCCTGGAAAAGGTGTGGAAAATGAGTAGGACATGGGATGGCCTGCACACACGGTGAAAGGAAGGTGCCAGGAAAGTTCAAGAAAGGAAGAATAAAGTTGTGCGTTTGTTCTCTTTTTAAACAAGAATAGCATAAATGTGTTTAGGCAGTAGGTACCATTTTCTTCCTAAAAAATCGTGTATCTGTAATTTAGCCTTGTAGAAGTGGAAAACATTCTTATTATTTTCCATGCGTTTACATTAAAAACCCAAATCCTTATATTGTGAGCTTAAGAAAACTTATCATAGAGGTGCTTTTCTCTTAGCATCAGTGCTCTTGTGAGGAAATATACAATGTGAGTCAGAGTGAAAGGAATTACCTAGGATGTTTCATCTGTTGTGACCAGTGAGCATTTGTTCTCCTCAAATACTAAAGTTAAAATATCTAAGCACATTAAAATTAATTTTGCAGGTCTGGTTGGTTTTAAGAGTGGTGATAGCGGTCACTGTCCAGACTTTAATGGCCACAAATGCCCAGCTGAAGGGAATGATCGTTGATCACTGGTTTCTCCCTGTCGGTTGCAGGTCTCTTGGAAATGCTAGAATAGTAGCCATCAATTATGACTTTTAATGGAGAAGCAGAGGTGGTTCTATAATTTATGGGGCTTCTTAGCTGACATGAAAAACTGCAGGAAATAACTGTGTTGCCAGGATGATCCGTTGGTGGGAATTTACTGTCTGTGCTGCCCTTTTAGTTCACATCCATCCAAAGAGAGATGTTATAAAAATGGAAGAAACCATTAAACCTTTTGACATATTAAACAAAGTATAGTTCACAAAGGAGAAGGCTGAGCTAAAGACCCAAGTTTCTACTGTGACTATCATCATCTCACTGATACTTTTCTTTTCTTTCCTATAAAAAGGCACTAATTTTTGACATTTTCCCAAACTAGAGATAACATAAGGATGCTACAGTGAATGTTAAAGTATCTTGAGATCCTTAAATAAAAGGTGCTAAATAAATACATAAGAATCTACTTTCAGAAAAAGGTAGTATTCTTTCCCATGCTGATCCCTACTAATTCTATATTGATCCAAAGACAATTAAATGATAGGAAGTATATAGCAAATATAGGTCTGTATCTGTGTATTATAGAGATGTATGTGACAAATGTAAACAGAATGAAATGAAGACAATAATTAAAACCTGGGGAATGTGATAAAGAGATTATTAAACTTATATTTGATGATAAAAAATTTTTTTCACGGCTTGTTTAAACAAAGCTTTTTGTGAAATAATGATCTGACTTCTTTATGATCTCTATGATGTACTGTGGTATCACTGGTGGAAACCTCAACAAAAGCTGGGACAGAAAGTGCCTTTTTTTAATAATATATCTTCCATTGATCTCATAAGTAAAATTCTTTAAAATGTAGGTTGGTTAGGCAGTGAAAGAGTTGAAATGGAAATGGAGTCTAGTGTTTTCTACCCACACCTAATTCAGCTATCAGAAGTAGGAAGAATTAATTTTTTCTCTCTGCCTGCAAGCCCAAAGAGTAGTTTGAATGTGAGGTATTGGAACCTTCCTATGGCAAAGGAAAAGAGGGCTCTTGCTGTGTAACAAGCTACCCCAAAACTTAGTGGTTTAAAACAACCACCATTGATTTAGCTCCCAGCCCTGTGGGTTGGCTCAGCTTGGTTGGTTCATTAGGCCTGGAGGAGCCCAGCTGGGCTTGCTGACCTGCGTGCAGTCTGCAGGTTGACTGGCTCGGGGAAGGCTGGCTGGACTGAACCCTGTCCACGCGGTCCCTCATCCTCCCAGCAGGCTGCCCTGGCCTTCTTCTCGTGGTGGTGCCTGGGTTATGAGAGCAAACAAAACCATATCAGGCTTTTTGAGACCTAGGCTTGAACTGGTGTGCTGTCATTTCTGCCACATTCTCTTGGCTAAAGTAAGACACAGGGTAGCCAGATTGAAGGGGTGAGGACACAGAGTTGCAGGATGACACAGAGAGTGGTAGATACAAGGAGGGGAGAATGGGGCCCTTTTGCCATCTCCACCACAGGAACATTGTTCATAATCAAATGGTGCTGGGGAGAGTGCAGCTGGGAGCAGGAGAGGAACGTTTCCCAGCCCCCAGTAAGTGCTTCCTTCTCTGGTGACCAGATTCCTTTGATGCCGAGTACAGTCAGTTCCTACAAATGAGTATTGAGGTTCCTTCCTAAACCAAATATCCATGATGAGGGAACTGGGTCTATGGTACTACTGCATTCCATTGGCACAGATCGTGGAAAAGTGACGATTTGGAAAATCAAGAAAACTGGTGAGATCCTTTGGGTAGAAGAACCTGCTACATAAACAGATAAACGATGTCATGTTCACCCTTTAGGCTGATTCAACAAACAGACTCTTTATGGTTGGGTACTGGGCAAAGGGTGAGCTTGAGCAGAAGTGCTGTCTTTGGTGGAAGAGGCATAATTTTGAAACGTTTGCCCTTTGACAGTCTCTGATGGCACATGACTCTCCTTGGCCATCTGCTTTGGGGAGCTCTGGGGTGCTCTGGGCATGAGTTGCATAACCTTTTGTGCGAAAGGGTAAATCATTCAAAGGCCTAAACATTTGGTTGGTGAGTCATCATTTTTATTTAATGTGCTTTTGATGCTTGGGCCCCGAGCATCCTTGAGAAAAGAGATGAATATAGCTGCAGAGTCTCAGGGAGCCTGGGATGTCCTAGATTTCTGGGGAAGACTATGGACATTGCTGTGCTCCAGGGCGCAAGGATGGGTTATCTGTGGAATTCCTGACTCCCCAGGGCTATGCTGGTGAAGGGACTACTTTGCAACTACTAAAGCCTTTCAAAAATAGGTGGGTAGGACTTTCCTGCTAGCACAGTGGTTAAGAATCTGCCTGCCAATGCAGGGGACATGGGTCCGAGCCCTGGTCTGGGAAGATCCCACGTGCCGTGGTGCAGCTAAGCCCATGTGCCACAACTACTGAGCCTACGTGCCACAACTACTGAGCCTGCGCACCTAGAGCCCGTGCTCCGCAACAAGAGAAGCCACTGCAGTGAGAAGCCCGCGCCCCACAACGAAGAGTAGCCCCCACTCGCCACAACTAGACAAAGCCCACGTGCAGCAACAAAGACCCAATGCAGCCAAAAATAAATAAATAAATAAATTTATTTTTAAAAAATAGGTGGGTACCTGAAATTGAGCAGGGGTGGGGTCAGCAGTGGGCACAAGCATATAAGGTGGTCACTGAAGCCAAGCTCAGAAGTGCAGGGGAGCCACAGATTCTGGAAACCCTGGACCAATGCTCCCATGGCAGCTCCTGCTATGGAGCTGAATTAATATAATGAAATGGGTTATTCCTTCCTTCATAACTTTATTTAATTTAAAAGAATTCCTTAACCCTTTCAGCCTACATTATGGCTTGATATCACTGTTTATAGTGAAAATTTCTCTAAAAACCTTTTTGTATAGAAATAGCTATATTTATAATTTAGACTCTTTAAATATTATAGCATAATACCCTTGAGATCCATCCAAGTTATTGGGTACATCAGCAGTTAGTTCATTTTTATTGCTGAGTAGTATTCTGTTGTATGGATGTACCACCGCTTATTCACCCACACTTGGATTCTTTCCGGCTTGGGGCAATTACAAATAAAGCTGCTAGAATAATTTGTGTGGACATGTGTTTTCATTTCTCTTGGGTAAATACCCAGGTGTGGAATTGTGGGATCATAAGGTAAATATATATTTAACTCTATAAGAAAGTGTGAAATTATTTTCCAGAGTGGCTGTACCATTTTACATTCCCTTCATTTCATCAGCAATGAAGGAGTGTTCCAGTTGCTCCATATCCTCGCCAGCACTCGGTAGCATCAGTTGTTGATTTATTTTAATTTTAGCCATTTTAATAGATGTCATTGTGACTTTAATTTACATTTTCAGCCCATAACTGAGCATCTTTTCATATGTTTAGTTGGCCATCTTTATCTCTTACTTGGTGAAGTGTGTGTTTGAATCTTTTGCCTATTTTTTAATTGGTTTGGTTATTTTCTTATTGTGTTTTGAAAGTTCTTTATATATTCTGGATATGAGAATATATAGGTTTTTAGGGCCTTTTATTGCAATAACAAAGAAACCATGGAAAAATACATATTTAAAGCTTTTAGAGCATTCTGAAAGTATATTTAATACCGTTAGTAAAAAAGTAAAGGTGTCGCAGTTTTTCATTTTATTAAAAAATTAAGGTTCGGGATATGTATAGCAGTAACATTTTTTCAGAGTAAATGTTTCTACAATAAAACCTCTCTTCACAGTGGGACTCGCAGTGGCAGGGCCCAGAGCCGTCGCTTGCTCTGTGGGCTGCTACGTCCTATAAGGCTTTATGGAATGCATCAGTCACGCTTCTAGGGAGCACATTCACCCATGCAAACTGTGAGTTTTGTGTTTTACATGCTGGTATAAATGTCTCTATTTGGTTGGAAACATGGAATGTTTTTCTATTGATATTTTCTGATTTCATTATTTTATATATTAATAATATTATAATAATGAGGTGCTGGGAGAGGGAAACCATGAAAACAAACTCCAAATGCCACCGTCACCTATGTCTGGAAATAGAGGGAGCTGGTAGCCATGGGATAGGCTTTGTTATCATGGGAAAGGTTGTTTGGTCTTATGAAGTTAAGGCCAGTTCGTATCTGTTGGCTGGAGTGTGATGGGATCCGTTGTGCCCTGACAAAAATGCTCCACAGTTGCCCTTGGTCTGCAGAACTAGTGGAGGGGAGGGGAGTAAGGGCCGGGCCGCATGGAGACGTTCCACACTCAGGAGCTTTGTGAAGGGTTAGGAGCATCCACGTGGGGTCCCCTGGGAGAAAGGACACCAAGGGTTCTGAGGAGCATTGGGCTGGTGCTGAGCAGTTGGGGCTGACAGGTGGACATTCCTGCAGGCCCAGCCACATCCCACTCAGCTCTGGGGACAGTGGCTGAGCATGAGCGAGGTGAGTCCAACATTATCCCTGGAGTCTCTCCTCCCCTCAACAGCACACAAGTATCTATACGTGTGGGGCAGTGCTCGACAGTGACCAGAGGCCGTGACAGACCACAACCGAGCTCACTAGCTTTTCTCATCTTCTCTGGGGTATTTGGCAGGAGACCAATTCCCCTTTGGACCAAGTAAGACCTTGGGGTTCTTGGATGCCTGGAGGGAGAGGCTTTACATGTGAACTGTTTGACATATGGGGGCTCCAGCAATTAATAGGAAAAAGAAAAGAGGTACAGCTGTGTTTATACTTGCAGCTGGTGAAGCAGGCATGCCAGAGATGGACAGATAATGGAAAAGAGGAATCAGGACTTTATGAATTTGACCACAACTACCCCAAAGAGATCAAAACCTTTCACATGGACTCCACGGCCCCTGGCCCTCCAGGTTCATCCCACACCACCCTCCTCCATTGCAGCTTCACTGGTCTCCCAGTGCACACGCTGCAGAATGGTGCGGTCGGAGAAAATAGCGTGTGTGAGGGGGTAGGATGTGTGTTCCCCTGGACCTGACTTCTTCCCTCTGAGATAGACTGGGATGGTATTAGTAGCTCTTCTTTTAACCAGTCAGAAAACAAGGACAATATAGATGGGGAGGGGCCATGCCATGGAGCAGGGGTCACCGATGAGAATGTGTCAGAACCAGGGAGTCTTGTCTCTGTGTGTGTCTGTGGCCCCCCCCCATCCTCCTGCACTCTTCCTTTCCAACTTCCCTGATCTCTTCTCTGTCCCCTAATTCTGTGTCGCTTTCTCCCTCTTTTCCTGTTTGCTCCAGCCATTCTCTGACTCTCTGAATCTTCCCCCAGGCACTTGGTCCGCTTCCCCTTTTCCATCCTTCCATGTGGCTCCCACATTCCTTGTTGTTCCCTCAACGCCTCTTCTGTCCCTCCCTGCCTCCTGGGCCCTCAGAGCCTCCCCTGCCCAGATTCCTCATGTCCTGTGTCCAATCCCTGCTCTGGTCCCCTCTGCCAGGTCCTCCATTTCCCTCCTCCACCCCGGGACTTCGGGCTGCAGAGGGTGCTGTGCTGAGGTCTTCTTGCTGAAGCTACACCTTCTACCCATCACTCTCTAAGAATGTGACTTTTTCTTGGAAATTACCCTGTTTATTCCTCTTGCACCAGTGAGCATATTGCTTTCATGTCAAGCCAAAGTCCAGATCCCACCTTCCTTAGGAAAGGACCCCTCAGTCACAAAGGTGGGCTTTGGACTCGAATCTCGCCATTTCAACCTCTGGCTGTGTGTATGGATCCATAGCATTGTGTTTTATTTATTTTTTAAAATTAATTAATTAGTTTATTTTTAGCTGTGTTGGGTCTTCGTTGCTGCGCGCGGGCTTTCTCTAGTTGGGGCGCGCAGGGGCTACTCTTCGTTGCGGTGCACGGGCTTCTCATTGCGGTGGCTTCTCTCGTTGCGGAGCACGGGCTCTAGGCACACGGGCTTCAGTAGTTGTGGCACACGGGCTCAGTAGCTGTGGCTCGCGGGCTCTAGAGCGCAGGCTCAGTAGCTGTGGCGCATGGGTTTAGTTGCTCTGCGGCATGTGGGATCTTCCCGGACCAGGGGTCGAACCGGTGTCCCCTGCATTGGCAGGCGGATTCTTAACCGCTGCGCCACCAGGGAAGCCCAGCATTGTGTTTTAAATGGTTGTTTAAACCCTTAAAGCCTGCTCAATGGTAGTTGAAACCAACAACTATTTCTGACTGCCTCAAAGTCAAGCTTGCACAAAGGAACCCACTGTGGTGAAATCAGGTCAATTCAGGGAGGGATTTCAAAGACGAACCTTAGATGTTGGAAGGGCAGGAAGGAGGCAGCTCCAGAGACAGCCCCTCTGTTCTTGCCCCCTCACATTCCCCCTCAGACTCAGTTTCTCTCTGTCTCCCTTGTAGTTTTGCTATGGGTGGTGCAGGTAATAGCTGCTCTCTTCCCAAATCTTCAGCGCCCAAATCCTTTCATTTCCAGTGTCCACTATCCACTGGCCAGATGTATTTGTGTGTATGTGTATAGATAAACCTTATAGATATAAACTACACCCAGTTTATACATAAGACAGTTCCAAATTCCATGAGATAACACTCTAGGTATCTCGGCACAACCTTCCAACCAGAATACCATTCATACGTCACATGGATCAGTCCAATCAGTGGCCAAGGAGGGCCACTAACATAAAACAAGACACTTGCTTTACGGGACAGTCAGGCCTGTGGGCAGAAGTGTGTCCAGAGGAAGATGGAGGATGCTGGGCCCCTGAGCCATGTGTAGCCCTGACTGCTGAGGTCTGATAACATGAGCAAACACAGTGAGGACAAGATCATTATAGGACTTTCATTCTCTTCCAATTTCTGTTCTATCAATAATGACTCAAGAAAAGACACATCTTTCTAGTTGGAAGACACAATCTAAGCTTCTGCTCTGAAGACGTTGGTGGGAAAGTGGGACTATTTAGAAAAGAGTTCTTCGTGTGCCTTCCTTTTTAAAATAAGCATTTTTATTAAGCCAGAGCCGGCTATGCTTCTGAAGGTAAAGTAAAGATAGAGCAGTAATTCCTGACAATATATTACTCAGCCATAAAAGAAGTAAATTCTGCCATTTGCAACAACATGGATGGACCTCGAGGGCAGTATGCTAAGTGAAATAAGTCAGACAGAGAAAGACAAATCCTGTGTGATGTCACTTGCATGTGGAATCCGAAAAAGCCAAACTCACAGATACAGAGACCAGAAGTAGTTGCCGGGGGTGCTGGAGGTGGGGAAATGGGGAGATGTTGGTCAAAGTTACAAAATCCCAGTTATAAGAGGAATAACTTCTGGAGATCTAATGTGCAGCATGGTGACTCTAGTTAGCAATACTGTATTAAATACTTGAAAGTTGCTGGGAGAGTAGATCTTAAATGTTCTCATCACAAAAAAATTATGTGAGGTGATGGAGGTGTTAACTAAGTTTACTGTGGTAATCATTTCACAGTATACATGTGTATCAAATCATCACGTTGTATATGTTAAACTTAACGCAATGTTACATGTCAGTCAATAAATCTGGGGAAAAAATAATTCCCAGTGATAAAAGAAACAAACCTTAGGCGCTGCGAGAGTTCACATGTCAGGACTGAGGTGCAGTGTGACAGCAGAGCCAGGGGCCCTAAGCTCTGACCAGAATCCTCGCCCAATGCTGAGCTGTCATTTGTCACTAAGCCCCAGCCTCTCACACTGACAGCGGACTCTGCTCTTGAGAGTCAATTC
>NW_006785403.1:179163-184597 GCF_000442215.2 Lipotes vexillifer | reverse complement strand
TGCTGTAAATAAATCCACTTGTGGCGGCCACCGGGGGAGGGGCAACAGCAGTGATCACTGACAATCCTCTTACAGGAAGACAAGAATGTGGGTTTGACCCACCTCACGTGGGTTATAGGTCACATCTGGGCCAATAACTACCATTTGTTGAAGCCACTTGCAAAGTTATATACATACATGCATACATATATATATAATCCCATTTAATCATCACAGCAAATCCAAAGCGACTGTTGTTATCTTTACAGTAGAGAGAATAGGGTCAGTGAAATTAATGAGCTTCCACAAGCTCAGAAAACTAGCGTGTGGGTTTTACACCCAAGCCCCAAGGTTTGCCTTCCTGCCCACTATTATAATGACTTTGTGGATTGTGGTCATATTTATATTCACTCTGTTTTGCTTCCTCTAAAGTGTTCTGTTTTGGGCTATAGCAAAGTTATGTACACTAGAGTAGAACTGATGTGGGTGGAATAAATCAATGATGCGAATATTGTTTTAAAACCCCAAACCCTCTTATTATAATCAGACTTAGTTTCCCAAATTCATTAGTGAGCCCTAAAACTTTGCATTAGACACTTTATATCCTAAGCATACAGTCTGTTGGCCCTATGTCCCCAAAGGGATTCCTTTCTGTGAATAAGATGATGTTGGTTTTCCTTTTTTCGCACCTAGAGCAAGCGTAGACTCGCAACGTCAGAAGGATGAGCAGCCCCACTGACGGCAGCTCATGGGCACTTGTCTGTGATTGTATCCACTGGGTGAATGCTGCAGGGCCCTATACATCTGTGTCAATGACTGTATATTCATTACAGCATTTATGATAAATAATGAAACAGCCCCCATGGCATGTTTGAGAGATCTTTAAAGTCGAGCAAATACAAACTCAGCGGTTATCTGACACTTCATATCTGAGCATCCATGGATGGTGCGGATAGTGAGCAGATAGATGTCCATGGGATAGAGGACATCTTCCAGGAGGGGCAGATGGTGGCCTCTGTTCTCCAAGAGTGCTTCAGTCAATCAGGGCCCTGTCAACCTGTGCATCTGTCTCCTGCTCAGATGGAACAAAGCAGCTATAGCAGAACATCTGGGCTAGTTATTTGAAGAACAAAGGACCTGCCCACCTTACCCACACTTGTTTGCATCAAGAGTGTTCATGAAAGTTTATTCAGCATCAGCATGATACTTAGGAAGTCACAAAATGACTGGTTTTTAAATCAGTTTTATTGAGTCAGTATCATTTAGTACCTGCAGTAAAATTCACCTTTTCTAGGACTGCGGTTCTGTGAATTCTAACAAATGCATGTCATCATGTAACCACCACCATAATCAAGACAGCATTTCCATCTTTGCAAAAGTCCCCCCTTGCTCCTTTGTAGAAAACTGCCCACCTCCCACCAGCCCCTGCCACCTGCAGATCCATTCTGTGTCCCTAGAGCTTTGCCTTTTCCACCATTGATGGAACCATACAGTGTGCAGCTATTTGAGTCTGGCCTCTTTCACTTGGCACAGTGTTCATTTTTGCATGTATCAGTAGTTTGTTCCTTTTTATTGCTTAGTAGTATTCTTTTGCCTGGATATAGTTTGTTTATCCATTCACCAGTTGAGTGACATTTGGGTTATTTTCAGTTTGGGGTAATTGTGAATAAAGCTGCTATATATCTTCACATCCAGGATTTTGTGTGGATATAGTTTTCATTTCTCTTGAGTAAATACCTAGGAGTGGGATTGTTGGACTCTCTGGTAAGTGTGTGTTTGCGATATGGCAATGTATGAGAGTCAGTTACCCACCCTCCCTCCTCGCCAGCACTTGGTATTGTCCACAACCTGGCTCTAAACACAGTTTCAAATATTTACTAATGATAAGCGGACTTTGTATTGTTTTGTTTCCTAAGAGCAAGGCTTCTGAGGACTTTAGATCTATCCGAAGAAGTTAATAATGAGGTAAATTATTCTGGGTAATTGCACTCTTAAATTATGGCTTTTTCCCTCTTATTATGTAATTAAAACTTTTACAACCAACATCCTTGATACCCAGGCAGTAAGTAGTCTAGCAATTGATCCTGTGTTCATGGGGTATTTTTAAACATTCAAATGAGGTTATACTTTCATTAAAAGGAAGCTTTCAACTTCCTTAATGCTGTTTTGAAAAGAATGTGAAGATTCTTGCGCTCTGGGGAAAACTGAAACCAT
This sequence comes from Lipotes vexillifer, assembly GCF_000442215.2. NCBI lineage: Eukaryota > Metazoa > Chordata > Mammalia > Artiodactyla > Lipotidae > Lipotes > Lipotes vexillifer. The sequence continues at coordinate 182,404 of NW_006785403.1, read as the reverse complement.
AATAAGAACAATGGTAACCTTGGACTGTTCTCATTTCTCTTGTAGGAAATGGCTTTTTTTTTTTTTTTTAAAGCTAGCTGTCTATATGATACATGTGGATTATCTCCTTCCAGAATTCTGCACAACCAATTTAGAATACATACTGAGTTGTCCCCAATTTGCCTCTAATTCCCCTCATTGCCCAACTGATTTTTTCCTAGTCAATCCAGGCATGCTACAAACGAATTTTAAATAATCAGCATTAGTGCAAAGGGAACATAATTAGAGAATCAACGCTTTGTAATCAAAATAATTACGTAAACCAATATTAAGACAGAGACTCACAGCTTGAGGTAGTCACCATCTTTGGAGCGTGGATTGGGCAGTTCTTGGTTACCCAGGGAAATTGAGAGTAATGTGACGTTGTGTCAGCCACAGGGTGACAGGGAAGCACGTGGAGAGCCACCTCGGCAGGACTCTCCCTTCCCCCTTGGCAGCAATTCACAAGCCAAGCGAACATTATTTGTAAAATCAGCACTTTACAAATAAAACATGGAGGCTTCTGTGATGATTTTAACTAACTGTCACTGGTAGAATTGTCGAGTGTTTGAATTACTAGGTAGGCAAGGGGCTCCTGGTTTAGTCTCGCCAGAACGGCCTCCAGATGGGCCCGTTATCTTCAGGCCTGAAGGGCTGACCCGCGAACTGTCAGTCAGGTTCTGCCTCTGAACTACTGAAGCCCCACAGAAGCTGAGAGGGAGAAGACGGAAGTTTCGCAGGTGGCTAGAGTGCTCACCGCATCCCTCAGAATTCCAGCAAAATTGTTTGCTCAGTGATTGATCCCAAATAGGAGAGGGAGCTGTGAGGAGAGGTTGGAACTAACGTTGATTAAGCAACCACTATGTGCTAATTTGTGCTAGAGTCTGTTTCATGAATTTTCAAATTTAACTCTTATCAACCGCTCACGAGGGACGTGTTATCTCCCGTAACTACATGTAGCTGGAGAAATTGAGTCTCAGCGAGGTTGGCTAACTTGCTCATGTTGCTAATTAAGTGACAAAACTCAGTCCCACCAAATCCGACTCTAGAACGTGTTCGTTTCCCACCACCCCACAACTGCCTCCCCGAAGACCTGACAGCATCCCTTCAAAAACCTGCCTTCACTTGGTGTCCCAGGAATACGCAGGATGCCCAGTTAACTTTTCAGATAAACAACAGATACATTTTCAGTATTTGGATGTCCTAAATATTGCATGAAGCATGAAGATTCTAAAAATTATTCTGTGTTTATCCGAAATGCAAATGTAACTAGGCATCCTCCATTTCTATTTGCTAAATATAGCAACCCTGGCTCTCATTGATGCTTTCGGGCCATAATGGAGATGCCAGTAGCCTGCAGGTCACTCTTCACTGCAAAAACATTTTTTCCCGTTGTGTATTTTGGGCGGTGGAGTGAGAAGGATGGGCTGTAAAGGAGCGCTCCATCACATGTGTGAAAATAACAAGCGTTTCCCTCTTTAAGGATCACAGAACTATGATCGGGCTGGAAGACGCCGAGCTGGATTTCCATGATCCCCACGTGCCTAGTTTAGAGCTTTGCAAAGTTTGTTTTTGTGGAGTCCTAGCCCATGAGCGATTTTGTGGAAAAATAACTTTGGGAAATGCTGCATACGGGACCCCCTGGGAGAGTCCTGGGGCACATTAGGTCATTGAAGGTCCTGAGAAATCCTATAGGAAAGACTGCTGTTAACTTTCTGAAGCTGAGAGCTTCTCAGTCTCTCCGAAGACAGCAGTTGGAGCCCCTGCCTGTGGGATGACTGGAAACCCAATCTTTCCTCAGGTTCCCCTCTGAGAGTGTTTCTGAGAATCTGCAAGGAATATGTGTATGTATACCTTTTTATTTGGGGGGTCTCAGAATGGAGGTGAGCCACCAGTACTCTGTTGCTAACACCGAGCTTACACAGTCTATAAATCCTTAGAGGTGTCGGCTCTCTGGGCTGGGCTGTCTCCACCTACACGTCACCACTTTCCACCTTGTCACCTGCTTGCTCAGGCAGCTGGGCTCTGCCATGTTGATTTGTCCTGTGTGTAGACACTAGCCTGCTCCTTTATTCCCCTTTTCTGGCACAGAAAAGACAGTCAGCCTTGGAAACCAAACAACTCCCAGAGCCAGTAGTTCAACTGCCTGCACAGTGTTCCCCATCAGTGGAGTGCTGGTAGATAGTTAACAACTGGATGGAGGGGGCTGATTTCTCATCTTTGCGCTTCCCATGGTGTACATCCCACCATGGCCAATTTCAAGCTGCCAACTGTGATGTCATTGAATGGAAGTTGGGAAGAGATGTATGGTAGCACACCCGATATAACCTGATACGTTATTTCCCCCAACTGACGCATTGGACTTCGAGAATACAGATAATAGAAAAAGTAGTAAAATAATTATGAAGTGATGAGCTCGAGTATTTATTAACTTTGTTTTTAATATAATTTATTTAGTTACACATTTACATAATTTAATTTTTAATGAAGGTCATGTTTTCTCAATTAGCTTGCAAAATTCCTGAGAAGCTTACAATCATCTACTGCAAGTCCACACAGCTGGCTCCGGCACACACACTACTGCCTCTTCAAGGTGACGTCCTCCTTAGCCTTCAGCCTGGCTCCATTTTTGCATGGCCTGTAATTCCCACCACCCACCCCTTCCACTTCTCCCACCTCCACCCCAAGCAAAGGAATGCTCTTGAAACCATCTTTTCCCTACCCAGAATCCAGGCTCAACTGCTGCCCCCAGAAACAATCTGCAGATTAGTGATGACAGATTTTTATATTACCTAGAGGTCCTTTTATCTTGAGCTACCCTATTTCAGAACAGGATATTTGCTCTACTTTCCACAAACAATCAGTGTATTTTTCCCAAAGCAAAAGAATCATCTGCCTCCAAAGATGACTTCTAGCCTCTAGCAGGGAGTCAGCACAATGGAGAACCATTGAAGCTTTGGAATTTGGGGGGTCACTTTTCCCCCCAGGATATCAAGGACTTCAGGATCTAGTCTTAGATGGGGCCCCAAGTCTCTCACTCAGGGATTCCTGTCCTCAGGAACTATGGAAGAAAGGCTTTTCCCATGTAGGAGGCCCATGGGGGTGTTGTAAGTTGAATTGCGTTCCCCCCAAACATGTTGAAGTCCTAACACCTGGCACCTATAAATGTGACCTTATTTGAGGAGTGGGAGGTTCCTGCCTCCTCTCTTTTTTTTTTTTTTTT
>NW_006785403.1:157116-179033 GCF_000442215.2 Lipotes vexillifer | reverse complement strand
GTACGCGGGCCTCTCACCGTTGTGGCCTCTCCCGTTGCGGAGCACAGGCTCCGGACGCGCAGGCTCAGCGGCCATGGCTCACGGGCCCAGCCGCTCCGCGGCGTGTGGGATCTTCCCGGACCGGGGCACGAACCCGTGTCCCCTGCATCGGCAGGCAGACTCTCAACCACTGTGCCACCAGGGAAGCCCCCTGCCTCCTGTCTTACCACTGTGGACTGCATTGCTCCAAAGAATGTAGACGCCCACCCAGGACTAAACAGATCCCTCTACATGATTAACCCCTGGGTTGTTCTGTCCTGATCTTAACTTATCCTTGATTTGTAACCCATGCAAATGGGAATTCACCTCTACTCCAAAGGTGTGTCATTAGCCGTGGACAGCCCTCTTCCTCCCCGCCCCTCCCATTGCCTCCCAAATAAATCACTTCCCAGGAGGAGCATCAGAGTTCTGGAAGTCTCAGGATTTAAAATAGTTTACCTTGGAAATTCTTAATTCAGTTGATTTTTTTTTCATAGCAGATGTTATATAAATATTTGATTATTAAAGGTATTCTCAATTTTCATAAATGTTTATACTATGTTAAAGGAGATGAGAAGAGAAATGATATAATTACTGCAAACTAATTTTATTAATTATTCAGAGTGTGACATCATCAGTGGTTTCAAAAGAGCAGAGAGGGAATTTCCTGGCAGTCCAGTGGTTAAGACTCCATGCTTTCCTTCCATGCCTGGTGGGGGAACTAAGATCCCATAGCAGTGTGGCCGAAAGCGCAAGAAGAGCGGAGAGAGGCCCTGAGTGCCAAGCGCTGAGGATTCGGGGTGCTCAGGGGACCGAGCACTGGGTGTGTGAGGTGGACGAACAGCCAGGGTCCTTCACCAGTGAACTCAGGAGCCAGTGGTGTGGCTGAGCCTTTCTTGGTACCAGCTCCCAGGCCTGCAGTGGCCCCCTGCCCCCAGTCTAGGTGGCCAGGCCCACCACCCCTGGAGTTCTAGGAGGACATGGAACTCCTGAGCTGGCCTAATAAGCTCAGAGGAGGTCGTTGATCAGAAGCCACCAGCTCTTTCCATATATTGCATTTGATTATTATGTCTCAAGTCCTTTTTATTCTATTTATCCTATTATAGACTTTTTAAAAGAATAGCGCCATTGATTTGTTTGGAAATGAGTCATTTAGCCTGTAGAATGTTGTACATCCTGGGCTTATCTGATTCCTTCCTCGGGCTGCCATTTAACTAGTTCCTCCTACTGTTTCTCCTGTAAAATAATATTTACAACTAGCGTCACGATTAGATTCAGGTTTAATTATTTTAGGCAATTCCTGGGTGGTGGCATGTCCTACTTACTGCATCTTGTCATGAGATATGTTGTGTCTGACCGTCTCACGTTCTTCTGATGCCTGTGTTCTAGATGGAGCAGCAGATTCAGCTGGTCTGATGATCACTCCATTAGAAAGACTCTTATTTTTTTTTAATGGGAATGTTTTATTGTCTTTTCATTCTAGTCAGCAAAATATTCTAAAGGATGTAAATACCTCAGAGAAAGAGGAATCTGTATAAGGCAACTCTAAGTGGTCTGTGGTCATTTTTTTCTTTTGTATTTACTATTTTTTTATTGAAGTATAGTTGACGTACAATATCATATAAGTTACAGGTGTACAATATAGTGATTCACAATTCTTAAAGGTTATGCTCCATTTATAGTTATTATAAAAAAATTGGCTGTATTCCTTGTGTTGTACAATATATCCTTGTAGCTTATTTTATACCTACTAGTTTGTACCTCTTACTTCGCCACCCATGTATTGCCACTTCCCCCTTTCCTCTTCCCACTGGTAACCACTAGTTTGTTCTCTATATCTGTGAGTCTGCTTCTTTTTTGCTATATTTGTTGTATTTTTTAGATTCCACATATAAGTGATATCATACAGTGTTTGTCTTTCTCTGACTCACTTCACTTAGCATAATGCCCTCCAAGTCCACCCATGTTGCTGCAAATGGCAAAATTTCATTCTTTTTTATGGCTGAGTAGTATTCCACTGTATATATATATATATATATATATATATATATATATATATATATGCCACATCTTCTTTATCCATACATCTGTCCATGGACACTTAAGTTGCTTCCATATCTTGGCAATTGTAAATAATGCTGCTATGAACATTGGGGTGCATGTATCTTTTTGAATTAGTGGTTTTGTTTTTTAGAAAGCCTTTATCTTTAGGACGTTCTTTCCTAGAAGTGTCATCTCCTCCTGCCCTCAAAGGCTCACCTGATGGTTGCAGCATCCACCAGTGAGTGCCACTTAGTTCTATTATTTCAAAGTGGCAAAATGGCAATTATTAAATTCTATTATTCCCCTCTAAAGTTATTGGCTAGAAGTCTTTTGTTAAAACAAAAAACCTCTCCTCATCAACTCTTGGGCAGGAATCCATTTTAGTGCTGTTCTTAAGTGTGTGATATTGCTTGATTAATGTTTACGAAGGTACCTCTAAAGAAAAGCATTATTTAAGCATACACAGCAGCAGAGTTGGGGGAGAGCCTGGCCTTTGTGACTGTGTGCTTGATGCCTTTCTCTTCTTCCTTGGTCTGTCCAAGGTTAAGCCCTTGGTTAGTGCTTTAAATTGCATTTCCTGCTACATCACTTTGGACCTTGCTATAGCAGTCGTACTATCTGATCTTTGTCTTTAAACTCTACGTCTTGATAGTTTCTCTCCTCTGCCTAAAAATATACAGTCGTTTCCCCTATTCTGGAAAAAAAAAAATCCTTCTCTTGTGCTCTAGTGCTGAATTCATCAGCCTGGCGTGAGGCTTCCTTCTGACCTGAGCCTCCCCGTATCTCCAGCTTGGCTTCCCTTCGTCTCTTCTTACACCTCATGTCTTGGCCCAAAGGAATCCTATTATCCCCCCAAAATGGCCTGTGCATTCTTTCCATCACTCTTTTATTCATACCTTCTTCTGCCAGTAACGTTCTTCCCAATGTTTGTCAACCCTACCTGTGCTCAAAGACTTGGTTCAAATGCCATGTCTTCATGAAACCATTCCTGGTGATGCTGCCAGAAGAAAAAGATCCTGACCCTGATAGCCCCAGGAAGTGTGTACCTCTTCAGGATATAATCTACTAAACTTTTGAAAAGGATCAACTAAGTGAAAAACGGATTCAAAGAGACAGTAACAGACATACACAAAATGTACTGAAATAGAAAATACAGATTAAGGAATAAAGAGGATGTAAGCATACCAACTATTCTGGTGAACAGAGTTGCTGGGCTATGGATCCATTTCTCAGCTTCCCAAAAGCTTGAGAAAATGAGGGAAATGCTTAAATTCTGTGATTTTCATTGCTGAAAGAAATCCCTTCAGTTCTGTGGTGTTCTGGGAAAATTTTCTTGGCCCCAATTTCTGAAACAGACTTTCCAGTTGGCTTTATATAGGTGGTGTAGTGAAGAACATTTTATAGCAACTGCAGAAGCAAATTTCATATGACCATTTCCTATAGCAACATCAGATAAAAGCTAAGGCAATTAAGGATAATCTTCTGATGGGCTAATCTAATATACTTCAAATATCGAGGCTTCTGGTGTTCTAATCTAATCAAAGGATAAAACTCAGAATACTTAAAGGAATAAATGGAATGTACAAGCTGTGTAGACAATCACCTCTGTTTGTCACATTACCAATCCAGTGATATGAGCTGAGTGAATGCTAGTTTAAATTGAACCTATTGGTGAGAATCTAGAGTGCTTGTCTCCTGTATTGCTGCATGAGGGTAGATGCATATAATTTGGAAACCAAGTAAGTAGATGGTAGGGTTGATTACCCTCTAAGGGAGTTGAGAAGTTAATCTCTGTTTTCACTCAGAGGGAAGGTCATTCTCCCTGTAATTAGCTGTCCAGAAAGCCAGCAGTCCCCTAAAAAGGCAGTTTTTATTGGTTCCTAAAATTGAACACAAGGATCTCTAGAAAAAAAAAACATTTTAGGGCCTGGAAATTTTTCCGAATTAAAAAAAAAAATTCCTACAATAATATAAGACCTCGGTGGTGTTCTCGTAGAACAACTGGTCCTCTGCAGTTTGGCTCCTGTCTGCCTCCATGGGAATGGCCCCATGCAAGCTTTCTTTAAGGAATTATTATGTACCATCCAATTATTCAACATTGGATTTTGGAGAATATCTGACAAAGATGATGATTTGCTTTAATTTATAAAAAAATTTTATTCTGAAAGATTTCAAAATACACAGAAGTAGAGATAATGTAACAAACCCCAGCTTCAACAATTATATATATATATTTTAATTTGCTTGTTTTTAATTATAACAGTACTAAGCACACATAATAAAAAAAAATCAAAGAATGCCAAAAGACATTAAATTCAAAGTACCTTCTACCCCAAGATAACCACTTTTACAGTTTCTTGAGTACCCTTTCAGAAATGTTCTGTGTATATATGTGTGTACACTTGTCCTTTTTCAAAAGTGTGATCATAGTGGGGTTTATTTTAGAGTTTTTATTTTTTCCTCTTTTTTGGCCATGCCTCGAGGCTTGCGGGATCTTAGTTCCTGACCAGGGATTGAACCCTGGCCCTTGGCTGTGAAAGCACAGAGTCCTGATCACTGGACCACCAGGAAATTCCCATGATCATAGTGTTTTTATATGTTTTTTTTTGCTTTTATGCATAAGAAAGGTGTTTTTCACCTTTCTTATGCATAAAAAGGTGTTTTTCACCTTTTTAAACTAATAATATACCTTGGAGAGAAAGCCATATCTTCATGTATAAATGCACTTCATTCTTTTATTAATAACACTCTTATGTTCTCCTAACTATGTACCTGCAAGTGCTCATCTTTCTTTACATATTCTTTACTCTTAATTCTCACAACAGCTCTACAAGCTAGGTACTATCATCCCATTTTATAGATGGGGAAACTGGGTGTGGAGGTAAAGTAACTCACCTGAAGTTGCACAGCTGGTGAGTGTCAGAATCTTGTTCTTAGCCACCACACTAGCCTGCCTCTGTGTAACACAATGTTGTACATCTGTGTGGTATTCCATTGTGTGGACCTACTATGCTTTATTCCTGTGGTGGATGTTTAGGTTGTTTCCAATTTTTCTTGCTATCATAAACAATACTGCTGTGACTTCCATTTAAACACAGATATTTGAACTTGTATTTATTGCCTCTCCCCACTGAAACCCACCAATGTGACAATAAAAGTGTACACACACATACACACACACACGGACAAAGATAACAGGGAAAACAGATGAAAGCTCCAACATTTGGAAGCTGAAAAGCACATGACTGGATGCAGATGGTAGTTGACTGAGAGCAGATCGGAAAAAGCTGAAACTTTCACTGGTAACGGGTGAAACCAAGAAGCAGGTCTCTTGGTGTTTTAGAATCCCAGAAAAGCTCAGGCACCCGGAGCCTCTGAAAGAAAGGGTGCAGGTGGGGCTGGGTTTAAAATGTTTGAGATGATAACACTTTAAAATGTTAATAAAGCAGGATATAAACAGCCCTCCAAATCTATGGGTTCTGTATCCACGGAGTCAGTCCACCTCAGATGGAAACTATTCAGGGGAAAATATTCCAGAAAGTTCCCAAAAGCAAAACTTGAATTTGTTGGGAATTCCCTGGCAGTCCAGTGGTTAGGACTCCGTGCTCTCACTGCTGAGGGCCTGGATTTGATCCCTGGGCGGGGAACTAAGATCTCATAAGCTGCATTGCGTGGCCAAAAAGAAAAGAAAAAAATCACCACAGAATTTGCTATGCACCAGCAACTATTTACATAGCATTTACATTGTATTAGGTATCGTAAGTAATCTAGAGATGATTTAAACTATACAGGAAAATATGTGTTGGTTACATGCAAATACTATGCCATTTTATATGAAGGACGAGAATCCAAGGATTTTGGTACCAATCCCCCGGGGATTCTGAGGGATGACTGTATTGTCATGTCTTTAAGGAAGGATTTCATAAAGAAGACACAAAAGGCACTAATCATTAAAAAAAAAAAAAAAAAAAAAAACTGGTAAATTCAACTACACTGAAAGAATTTCTCTTCATCAAAAGACATCATGGAGGCTTCCCTAGAGGCACAGTAGTTAAGAATCCGCCTGCCAGTGCAGGGGACACGGGTTTGAGCCCTGGTCCAGGAAGATCCCACATGCCGCAGAGCAACTAGCCCGTGCACCACAACTACTGAGCCTGCACTCTAGAGCCCACATGCCACAGCTACTGAAGCCCATGTGCCTAGAGCCCGTGCTTTGCAACAAGAGAAGCCACCGCAATGAGAAGCCTACGCACCGCAACGAAGAGTAGCCCCCATTCACCCCAACTAGAGAAAGCCCGTGCGCAGCAACAAAGACCCAACGCAGCCAAGAATAAATTAATTAATTAATTAAATTTTTTAAAAAATTAAAAAAAAAAAGACATCGTAAAGAACACAAATGAAAACCAGAGTGGGAAAAAATATTTGAAATACATGTAACTTACAAAGGACTAGTATTCAAAATATGTAAAGGATTCCTGGCAATAAGAAAACAAACATTTAAAAAATAAACATCAGACTTAGGTACTTCCCAAAAGAGAAAATCCAAATAGTTGATAAATGTGTGAAAAGCTACCCAATGTCATTTTTCATCAAGAAAATGCAGAGTAAAGCTACAATGAGAGATCATTACATACCCAACAGATTGGCAAATTTTGAACATTTCTAACAATAACAATGGTTGATGAGGAAACAAAGACACAGGCACTTTTTACACTGCTGGTGGGAATGAGAGTCAGGAACAGCCACCAAGGAGAACAGTCTGGTGTTATGACAAAGCTCAAGGTACGCATCCCCCATGACCCAGAATTCACTACCAGCTGTACATCCCAGAGAAACCTTTGCAGACATGCAACAGGACACATGGACAAAGAGGGTCAGAGCGTCATTCCTCAAAATAGCCCCAAAGTGGAAACAACCCAAATGTCCGTTAACAATAGAATAGATAAGTTGTGGCATAGTCCTTCAGTGGGATACTATGTGACAGTGAAAATGAATATACAATTCATACAATAATGTGGATGTACTGTATAAAAAATAGATAATAGAGACCTACTGTATAGTACAGGGAACTCTACTCAGTATTCTATAATGGCCTATATAGGAAAAGAATCTAAAAAAAGTGGATATACATATATGTATAGGTGATTCACTTTGCTGTACCCCTGAAACTAACACAACATTGTAAATCAACTATTCACCAAAGAAACTTTTTTTTTTTACATCTTTATTGGGGTATAATTGCTTTACAATGGTGTGTTACTTTCTGCTTTATAACAAAGTGAATCAGTTATACATGTAAATATGTTCCCATATCTCTTCCCTCTTGTGTCTCCCTCCCTACCACCCTCCCTATCCCACCCCTCCAGGCGGTCACAAAGCACCGAGCTAATCTCCCTGTGCTATGCGGCTGCTTTCCACTAGCTATCTGCCTTACGTTTGGTAGTGTATATATGTCCATGCCTCTCTCTCGCTTTGTCACAGCTTACCCTTGCCCCTCCCCATATCCTCAAGTCCATTCTCTAGTAGGTCTGTGTGTTTATTCCTGTCTTACCCCTAGGTTCTTCATGACATTTTTTTCCCTTAAATTCCATATATATGTGTTAGCATACGGTATTTGTCTTTCTCTTTCTGACTTACTTCACTCTGTATGACAGACTCTAGGTCCATCCACCTCATCACAAATAGCTCAATTTCGTTTCTTTTTATGGCTGAGTAATATTCCATTGTATATATGTGCCACATCTTCTTTATCCATTCATCCGATGATGGACACTTAGGTTGTTTCCATCTCCGGGCTATTGTAAATAGAGCTGCAATGAACATTTTGGTACATGACTCTTTTTGAATTATGGTTTTCTCAGGGTATATGCCCAGTAGTGGGATTGCTGGGTCATATGGTAGTTCTATTTGTAGTTTTTTAAGGAACCTCCATACTGTTCTCCATAGTGGCTGTACCAATTCACATTCCCACCAGCAGTGCAAGAGTGTTCCCTTTTCTCCAAGAAACTTTTAAAAAATAATAATAATATGGGGCTTCCCTGGTGGCGCAGTGGTTGGGAGTCTGCCTGCTGATGCAGGGGACGTGGGTTCGTGCCCCGGTCCGGGAGGATCCCGCGTGCTGTGGAGCAGCTGGGCCCGTGGGCCGTGGCCGCTGGGCCTGCGCGTCCGGAGCCTGTGCTCCGCGGCGGGAGGGGCCGCAGTGGTGAGAGGCACGCGTACCGCAAAAAAAATAAATAAATAAAAATAATAATAATAATAATATGGATGAACTGCAGAAAAAGGTTGAAAAAAAGCAAGACACACAAAAATGCAATATGATGCCACTAATAAATCTTTTGAAACATCTGGTAAGAGCTGAAAAATATTCTGATAATTTAATTTTATCTAGTTGAGCAAAACACAGAATCTAGAAGTCCCTCAGGGAAATACATAGAGCCCAAGCTCCAAGCTGTGTCCCGTGGACATTTCCCAGCATTTCTGTGAATCCCCGAACTCAAGAGGTCTCCTGGCCCTCTGCGTCCAGGCTGGTTCATGCTAATCTGGCCGCCTGCCAGAGCTCTTCTCATGTCTCTGCTGCACCACCCTAGGCAAGAGCCCAGCGGGCTTTTATTGCCCAGCCCTCTCCCCAAAGGCACACGAGTGCGTGTGGCGCGCACCGGCACAGCGGACCTGCTGACATGTCGTTGGGTGGGCAGGAGGGTGGACGGGGCCCTGGGCTTAGACTTGGGGTCCTGGCACTATCACCTAAAGGCTTTGTGATCGTGAGCAAGTCACTTAACCCTTTTGCACTTGCACTGTCACCCCCAAAACAAGCATATTAACAGAACCCACTTCATACTGGCTCTCGTGAGAAATAAATGAGGTGAACCACATAGGGTGCCAGGCACAGCCTATGCGCCTAATAAATATTCAATATTATCAGCACCTGCAGAAGTACAAATAACGTAAAGGAATGTTATCCGGGCCTCTAATGCTGGGGATTTCTCACGGGGCGGACTTCTCTGCAGCCTCTGTTATCCTTCTTGTCATGTCCGTGGCCACTCCCACCCCCAACCAGGTCTTTCCCGAGGCTGTGCTTTTCCAGTTCTGGACTTGCTTCGCCCCTAGCCTCCGTCTCAGTTCTGTTATTTCTGAGAGCAGTGCAGTCCCCTCCTCAGCCCCTGGCCTGCCTCGGCACAGCCCAAGGTACCCGTGTGCCCCTCTAAGCTCAAGGCCATCCTCTCTGGGTGACAACCAACAGGTGAGGCTGAGACGCTTCAGTCTCACTGGATCTCCACCCCCTACTACCCATCCCTCTACATGGACTGAGCAGGAGGGAATTTATTTTCCCACGGAAATGAACGATGCCACTGCCCTTCTAATGGAGAGGCCACTACAGTCACCTCAGGTCTTAAATAACAAAATTTTCATTCTCGCTTATAAGTGAGCCGGTCCAGGTCCCTGTTTGATTTGCATCCGCTGTCCTCTCAGCTAAACAATTCCCGGCGGGGTGGTGAGACTTTGCTCCTTCTGCTACTGCATTGGCAGCTCTCGTCCCTCCGTCGCTGGGTGGCGGCAGTCTGTGGAGTCCAAGACTGGTCAGGCCTGAACCTGAACCTGAGGACACACCATGTCCCTCTTTCTCAGGAGGGCAATTAAACTGGGGAGCAACAGAGGGTTCTTATTACAGGAGCCTGGGAGCTCTGGTCTGGGTTCTTCCTGAGCGCAGCTTGCACACAGAGGTCTTTAGTCTCGTGGTTTAGGGACTGGCCTTCTGGTTATCCCACTGGAATATGCCACTGGGTGCTGTATAGGAAGGGGGTGGAGGGAGAAGTGCACCCCACTCGGGCCTGGAAAATCTAACCCCTCTCTCAGGGGTTACGCTAGTGGTTCCTCACTTCCTCAGCCCCCTCAACCGCTTGGTCAGCTGAGTAATCGTCTCCTAAGATGTCCACATTCTAATTCCAACCTGGGAGCTCCTCCATGGGTGTCCATTTCTGGCTCGCATAGCCAGGGGGTGGGATAAGCCCTTTTACTCCCCAGGGCGACTCCTTAGAGATGTCTGGAGCTGACCCTTGTTCCAGTCCTCAGCACCGAGTTCAAAAACATCCCTGGACCAGGCTGTGCTAGCCTGAATCTGAGGATGCTGAGTGTACTGTGTACTGTAGCCTGTATAACTCTGAGACGGATCAGGTGCACCCAGCGCGGGTAAGATAGTTTCTGGCATATACGCAAATAGGCTACATCATGCCTGCTTTAACCATATATAAATGGTTAGGTTTCCAGAGGTGCTGTGTGACCCTCATTCTCTCAGACCAAATGTGCACACCTTTCCCTGATGAGGACTTAATAATCTAAATCTGGGCTGTGGCCATTTACATCTAAATGATTGAAAATTAAATCAAATTTAAAATTCATTTGCTCGGTGGCACTAGCCACATTTCAAGTGCTCAACGACCATATGTGGCTGGTGGCTACCATATTCGACAACACAGGTTCAGAGCATTTCCATCATCTCAAAGTTCTGCAGGACAGCTCTGATCTAGATGCTTGTACCTCCGTCTTTGATAGTTTTTCTGATTTTCCACAGGTCCCCTAGCTGATCTGACCTCCTTCTTGATCCTTTAGAGGTGAAATCCTGTTGATGTCATACAAACCATCTCTGAATCTGCTCTTGTCAGAAGTTTGTGAGCCTGTGTTAACATTTGTTATCACAACGTAGACCATCATGCTTCATTTCTTAAGTGCTGGCTTTTCTGACATTTTTGCCGATTTTATATTTTATGCATAATATTTCCTTTCTCAGTCACAGTGATGAATGAAAAATTGTCAAAATTTGGAGAAAAATGTACAAAAACCAAAGAGAGCCATTAGAGAGATGCATTAGCGCGATGTGGGTACTGGCGACTTCTGCTGGCCGTTAGGCAGACATGGATATGAGTTTGGTTATTAATGAGGATATCATTTATGATAAAGGAGTTGTGACAGCAAGCGTTACGAGTAATCATAATATGCCAGTGTTGACTAGACACACCATGATCGCTACAGCCAACATAATTGATTTCAATGTCTTCATAGCTGGATATTCAAATAAATTGGTAGTTAATGAAGCCATGCCCATTGAAGATTTCAGTCTAGAGTGAAAAATCCATAGAAATCCTCACTGTGAGGATTTCTTTCCCTTTTCTACCTATGCTGGAGGACTCCTATCAAAGCATCTCAGACTATAGAAATTGCCTTCTCCAAGTGATTTTCAGGGGGGCAAAACCTGTTCTCCTAAAACACTACTTTTAACTATTCAATTAAATCCTCCTTGAAATGTATTTTTGGTAGTCAAATAGTGGCATCATTACTGCCCAGGCAATTCCCCGAGGATCCCCATTAGGATATTTCTGGGAGTCTTTTTCCTGAAGAGGTAACTCTTTAAAAGTTATGCTCGGGCTTCCCTGGTGGCGCAGTGGTTGAGAGTCCGCCTGCCGATGCAGGGGACGTAGGTTCGTGCCCCGGTCTGGGAAGGTCCCACATGCCGCGGAGCGGCTGGGCCCCGTGAGCCATGGCCACTGAGCCTGCGCGTCCAGAGCCTGTGCTCTGCAACGGGAGAGGCCACAACAGTGAGAGGCCCACGTACTGCAAAAAAAAAAAAAGTTATTCTCAGACACCTCGAATTTCCCTGAAAGATTACAGGAGAATACTCCTGGCAGGGGTTTGACATTACAGCACATGCTAGCCGGGCTAATAGTTACTACCCATCATCTTATGCAGGAAGGTGCTAGCATACTGTATGAATTGAAATTGAAATTCAGAAATATGGCTAGTGTAGTAATAAAAAGATTTTGGCAGAAGCAATGTGGAGCCCTTGACAATTACAGTTGAGAAAATATAGTGAGATGGCTGGAACATCAATTACAAAATAACCTTCCAACTTGACATTTTTGGAATTTCATATTTTCCAGGGTTCCAGACGGGAAGACAGACTGCTCTAGTAGTCAGACTTATGTTACAGTATATTCAGTATACTGAGAAGCCAAAGTTAAGGCAAAGACGTAGTACATACTGGACGG
This sequence comes from Lipotes vexillifer, assembly GCF_000442215.2. Lineage (NCBI taxonomy): Eukaryota > Metazoa > Chordata > Mammalia > Artiodactyla > Lipotidae > Lipotes > Lipotes vexillifer. The sequence goes on along the minus strand of NW_006785403.1, from coordinate 166,932 downwards.
AGAGAAGCAGGCAGACACGGGTGGTGCTGGTTGACTGCTGTAGTAAAGGCAAATTCTTTGGGCCAGAGTTTCCAATCTTTTATGTGGTATGAGATAGTAGGAGGTTAAAGACATTGGATCAATCATTTATTCATGCCTTAATTAAATTATTTATATATTCAATTGATTATCTGTTTGTGGAAGAATGGAATTTTCTGTCCCCCTTACAGCCTGCCTTCCTTCTGCTCCTATCCCAGTGAGGAGAAGGTTTTGGAAAGACAGCCGAACTAGGCAGACATGTTAAATATGATCATATATATTTAGTGGTCAGTCTTAGCAAGAAGGGTTTGTCTTGTTCACGTCTTGCTCTGAGAAACCCAGAAAGTCTTAGGACTTATGCTAAGCAGGGCAGCAGGGTGGGATGGAGCTCTGCCTTCCTGGACAGAGCAGGATGAATGGCCCCCATTACCCTGTGGGCTGCTGCTGGGATGATGCCGGGATCCTGGGGAAGTGGGGGACAAAGGAAGGAGAAAAGGGAGCAGAGAGAGCAGGGACCCTCTCAGGAGCCCAGTGAGAAAGGCTCCCTATGAAGGGACACAGATGGAAAAGGAGAGAAATGTCTGGCCCCATCTTTTGGGCCAGACGGTTCTGTAACCAACACTTGGAAAATGACCGGGAATCATGAAAGAGGAAAGCTAGTGTTCGTGACAAGTATGAATTTATTCAGGAACTCTTCAAACATAGAAAAGGAGTAAGAATAATATAATGAAGGTCTATGTAACTATCAAACAAGTTCAATAACCAACAACATGTGGCCAATCTTGTTTCTTTTACACTTCAACCCACTTTTCCCCATCCTCAATGCATTATTTTAAAGTAAATTCCAGACAAATATTTCATCTGAAAAATACACCAGTTTGCATCTCTAAAGATAAGACTATTTTTTTTAATTAATTAATTAATTTTTGGCTGCAATGGGTCTTCATTGCTGCACGCGGGCTTTCTCTAGTTGCGGCGAGCGGGGGCTACTCTTCATTGTGGTGCGCATGCTTCTCATAGCGGTGGCTTCTCTTGTTGTGGAGCACGGGCTCTAGGCACGTGGGCTTCACGTTGCTCCATGGCATGTGGGATCTTAGTTGCTCCATGGCATGTGGGATCTTCCCGGACCAAGGCTCGAACCCGTGTCCCCTGCATTGGCAGGCAGATTCCTAACCACTGTGCCACCAGGGAAGTCCAAGATAAGACTATTTTAAACATACCATAATATTATCCCATATAAAAATAATAATTCCTTAATATCATCAAATGTCTCCAGTTCTCTTATGAGCTTTTAACAGTTTGTACAATCCAAGACCCAAACAAGACTCATACATTGCATTGGGTTAGTATGTCTTTTATGGAGATTTTAGTCTCTCTCTTCCTCTTCCCTCTCAAAAAAAAAAGAGGGAAAATCGTCTTGCCATCTATTTATTTAAATACACTGCGTCGTTTGTCCTATAGATTCTCCTACATTCTGAATTTTTCTGACTATGTCCTTGGTGTCATTTAACATGTATCTCTGTTCTCTGTATTTTTTGTAAAGATACAAAATACCTTTATAAAATTTTTGAAATATTGGCTGGAATTCTTCTTTAAAGAGTAACTTGCCCTTAGCAAATATTTGGTTACCTTAAGGTATCACTTATACAGAAAAGATAAGATACACACTTGATTCTCTCCCCTTATTTATCAGTTTTCAGGAAAATGAGTGGTGCCCTAGCAATCTTCTAACGCGACCAATAGAAGCTTTTTATGAACTCATGGATTTTAGCATAATGTATGTGTTTCATTTTATTAGTTATTATTCTTTTTGATGCTTAAGTTTTCCTATCTTTGGCCAGTGGGAACCACTTCAAACTAGTTTCTGTGTCCTTCAGGCAAAACTCGGTAGTCTTTGATAGCTTCCTTGATTTCTTGTATAAGAAGATTTTCCAGCTTGGCTTATGCATCCCCTGACTCTGAACTGGAATCCACCATTCCCCAAGGAACTTGCTTCTTTTTATTGGGAAATAGTATTTAGAAACCCACATTTAGCACTAGAAATACTCACATTGGGTTGGTCATTGTTTTTAGACCTTTTTAATGGAATAGCTAGGAAACATTTTTTTTAAATTCATTTTTGGCTGCATTAGGTCTTTGTTGCACGCGGGTTTTCTTTAGTTGCGTCGAGTGGGAGCTGCTATTTGTTGAGGTGCGCGGGCTTCTCATTGTGGCGGCTTCTCTTGTTGTGGAGCATGGGCTCTAGGGTGCGTGGGCTTCAGTAGTTGTGGCACGCGGGCTTCAGCAGTTGTGGCTCGTGGGCTCCAGAACACAGGCTCAGTAGTTGTGGTGCATGGGCTTAGTTGCTCTGTGGCATGTGGGATCTTCCCGGATCAGGGCTTGAACCCGTGTCCCCAGCATTGGCAGGCGGATTCTTAACCACTGCGCCACCAGGGGAGCCCTTAGGAAACAATTTTTAAAAAGATACTGTACATTCTGAGTTCATACTGGTATTTGTCATTCAGAATTAGGATTACAGAATTTTTGCTTTGATTTTTCACATTCTTTTATACTGAAAATCTTGCTTCCTAATACCATTAACATAATTCCTTATTTGTTTTATCCTACAAATATGTTCAAAATATTAGTTCAAAATAACAATACCACATCATTACCAACAATATGGTTACTGAAAATTAAATTTCTTTGCGGGTTTTTTTTTCCGGTTTTTGTTTGTTGATATTTAAGAGATCATATATATGTATGTGTATATATATGTATCATAATATAATAATTAGTGTTTTAAAGTCATTTGCAATAATGACTTTCCGTGTGATTAAATTATCAGTCAACGTACAGTTAGGTTCAGTTGTTTCCCTTTGTTTTTGAGTTTTTTTAAGCTTTTTCCCCATTTTGATTGAATTTTGCTTTTAAATTGTTAAATATATACACAGTTAAAGGTCATAACCCTAAAACAAGGTATCTTTAGAAAAGTCTAGGTATCATTCCTGTTCCCACTCTTGCTTCCCTTTCTCTATAATAATATATTTTGGGGGGTTTTGATTTTCCTTCAATTTTTATATAAGAAAACATGTATCTGAATATATATGAGTGTATATTTTTTCATTCTTTGGCCTCTTAGAGAAAATGTAACCTATTACATACATTTTCTGCACCTCAGCTGCACCAAAAAATACCTCCCAGTCCTTTTCAGTACATAGAGAGCTGCTTCATTCTTTTATAGCTACACAGTATTCTAATATGTGATGTGCTTTAGTTTACTCAACTGTTTCCCTATTGATGGACATTTGGGCTATTTCCAGTCTTTTGCTTTTACAAATCATGCTATAGTGAAAAGTCTCGTGCATATGCATTTCTTATTTTTGAGAGCAGATCTTTGGAATAGATTCCTACAAGTAGGATTGCTAAGTCAAAAGGTAAATGCATGTAGTTTTGCCAGCTATTGCCAAATTCTCATCTATAGGAACTGCATCCCTTAGCATTTCCACCAGCAATGAGTATGTTCTCCCCTTTTGGATTTTTGCCAAAGGGAGTGGCAAAATAATCTATCAGTGAAGCTGAGTTTGTATTTCTTTTTCTATGATCTGTATACTAAGAATTTAATTCCAAAGAAACAGGACTCCTTTTGGACAGTAACACCTTTGAGGTTGTCAAAGTAGAAAAATTTGGCTACATTATATGGTATTGAATAAAGAAGTTTTTCCTATAGCTGGGCTTGAATTGCCAAGCTCTCGTTCAGAGTAGCTCAGCCACGGGGAGTTTATACAAAAGGAATGGCCAAAATTCACAGAATAAGAAGCCTCAAAGGGCTCTTTTGAGCAGCATGTGCCATTGGATATCTTTGGAGGCATTTATACCCATCAAATAATCCATGGGCACTTTTTGAGAAGATTGAACCTGCTCTGGAGTTAGAAGTTCTTGGCACAATAAAGAAAACAATGGTTGATACTGAAGGATTAACCGGGTAAACAACATGGTGCTTTCAGTCAAAACTTTATGAAATTCTTACTCTTAAAAGCTCCATCTCATCCTGTGTATGCAAAAGAACCCCAGAAGGAATATTCACAGAATATTATATATATTACCTGTTGGGATTTCAATACTGTATAAATGCTTTTTGCAAAAATATAGATTTGCCTTTCCCTTTCTCTTTGTTTATTTTTGATCAATTTGGCACTCAGTGCTATACCATGGATCTTTTAAGTGGGGGACTGACTTTACAGAAAGGGTCAATATCACATGTTTACAAAGAAGCACTCACTGAGGATTTGTTTCTCTTGCACTTAATTTTACCAAGTTGCCAGTTAGCATGCTACTAATTTACCGAGCATTCAACATTTAGTGATGATCTTCTATGGCGCAGAACTGTGCTAGAAGCTGGGCACACGAAGATGCCTAATGCCTGGTTCCTTCCCTAGAGGAATTTACCATGTGGTCTGACAGACTGACAGGTAAACACATAAGTTAGAAGAACCTCTGACATGGGACCGTTCAGAATGTATGGTAATTGTTTACATATATTTCTACTAATAGAGTTTACTCTTTCTTAGACACAGCTTTATTGAGTTAAAATTCACATACCATATAATGCACCCATTTGAAGTGTACAGTTCAGGTGTTTTGTGTGTTTCTGCTCATTCACAGAGTTGTGCAATCATCACCACATTGATTTCAGAACATTTTCATCATCACAAAATGAGGAGAAACTCCTCATTTTCCTCCAACCCACTCCCCAGCCCTAGGCAACCACTAATTTTATGTCCCTACAGATTTGCCTTTTATGGATATTTCAGACAAGGGAATGAAAATGAAGTCACACAATATGTAGTCTTTTGTGACTGTCTTCTTTCACGTAACATATTTTCAAGGTTCATCAGTGTTGCAGTACGTATCAGTACTTCTTTCTTTTTGGGAGGGCAGATAATATTCCCTCGATGGATGTGCCATATTTTTTGTAGTTGTTTACTGTTCTTTTATTGAGGTGACATTTGTATACAATGAAATGTGCAAATCGTAAATGTGGCTATACCACCTTTTGTTTATTCACTTATCAGCTGATGAACATTTAGGTTGTTTCCACTTTTTGGCTACATATAAAGTTGTTAAGAATGTTCATGTGCAAGTTTCTGAGTGGACACTTAGTGAAATTACTGGGTTTAACCTTTTGAGAAACAAGCTCACGTAGGGAAGGAGTGCATCTTCATATTCCCAGTATCAAGAGCAGTAGTAGAAATGTATAGTAAGTTCTCAACTCTGTGCTCAAAATTGGCATCCCATTGATTTTCCTGTGTTTTGGAATTGGGAGGGACCTTTGCTGTCAGAAGGCTTATGCTCTGGGTCAGGTGATCATCCAGCCCATGGTTGTGATGTGATATTATACAGTTCACAGTTCTCCATCTTGTTTACATGGTACCGTGAGAACCTTTGCCAAAATCCACATACCTGAGCTCTGTGACTGCCCTGATTTGCTAATCTACTAGTAATCCTATGAAACGGGAAACTGTGGTTAGCTTGGCCATGCCTAGAGCTGAAAACTGACCACTTAATGATAGAATCTAATCTTTAGCCTGGAATGAACACTTCCTTGTCCATCCTTCCCAGATTCCACCTTTCCCCTTCTTCTTAAATGATGACATCGTACTTGTCATTGGGATTTGTCTTTTTCTCTCATCCATCTGGTTCTTCAGACACCATCCTGCACTCACTTCCAGCACCCCCGAACATGGCTCATCTGAGCTTGGTGGCCAGTCTGCTCTCACTGTCTCATGAACTCAAGATGTTAAAGCTGGAGGGCCCCTCCCTCTCTGGGTTTCACATCTCGAAGCTTATTTTTATTTTGCACTTCCCAGTAGAAAGATCATTTTCCATGATACAGAAACAAAAGCACCATTGAGTAGTTGAGTTGAAGTTCTGAGTAGTTCTGTATTCCTTCGGCAGGTATTTACACTGTCCCTCAAGCGGGGGAGTGGTCTTCCTTGTTCCTTGGCTCTGATTGGTCAACAAAGCCCTCAGGATTGGCCACAGTATTTTTCACCAGCCCTGATCGCTGGAGTCTTTAGAACTTCCTGACTTGGTTCTTAAAGGTCCAGGCTCCTCTTGGGTGGCTGGCCAGAGGGAAGTCACCCGAGGACTATTTGCCTGTGGGCGCTGTCTTAGAATAATTTCTGTGGTGGGGTTGCCCCCTTGTTTCTCTTTTCAGTGGGTCCTAGTGCTGCTCTCCTTAGCTGCCACCAGCCGCTTTTCCCCAGGCTTCCTTCTCCCACTTGGGCACTGCAAGAAGGAGCCCAGCTGTACATCGTTCTTGCTCCCCTCCAACTCTAAATAGGCTTAGAAAATATTTTTGAAGCCATCCAAGGCAATTTAGTGCCCGTAAGGGCAGGAAAACAGTCAGAGGAGGGGATTAAAAATAACAGAAAAATTATAAGAAAGCTTTAACATCTATAATAGTCATCCTGGGAACCTATTGTGACGGGATTAAATCTGGATCTGCTCTTTCTTAGTCCCCTCATGGGATCAGCAAGTCAGCTCTCCCCAGCCCCTCTATCCCTGTGTTCATTTGCAGGGACCCCCGTGAGTCCTTCTTATTTATACCTTCCTGCCTTAAATGAAAGATACAGATATTAGGCTATTTGGTTTACAAATCAGAAGTCCTCTCCAAATCTAATAACTTTTTTTTTCATCTAGTTTAATTACCTTAATCAATATGTTCCCCTCCCATCTGAGGGCTGGCTGAGTAACCATGCTGATTTCTGTAGACGCCACCCCTCATCATGTGGAATTCTATGAATACTCCATATAACTATATGTGTGTGTATGATGGATATATACAATTCTTCTTATTCACGTAGTTTTGGTCTCTAAAGTCACCATGAATGTGAATTGGCGAAACCTGAACCATTGGTCCTAGGGAAAATACGGGTTGAGTTTCCTTCAAGCCTTTGGCCACATTTTCTTTCATCAATGGGTCTATACATTGCTTTATGTGTGTTTCTGTCTGAAGACACCTTACTTAATATATGTTGTTAATTAATTACATTGAACTCACAACAGCAGCGCTGTAACTTGTGCCTGAAGGAAGCTTACCCAGCACACGTATTTTCTCCTTAAGGCACATCACAGCCTTCTTGCACTGAGAGGAACACGCAACAGCGCACTCCAGCACTACACTGGGGGGCATTTTAAACCGTGAAATCCACAAAAAGCACAAAGGTGTAAAACATGTGACACTAAACAGATGGTGAAAAGGACACTTGTTTACAGTGTGAGAGCGGAAACAAGAACGCAGAGCCATTGTCTTGTTTCCCCTCAGCTGGGAAGGTGTCACATCAAGTGATGCAATTTTTTGACCACTCTGCACATCTGGGCAAATAACCGCAAGTATTGATTTGGGGTTTACAAATAAATTTTAGTGAGTGTGCCAGTTTGCAAATACAGTCAGTCCTTCGTATGGTCTGATTCTGATCTGCAGTGGGTTGAATCCATAGATGCAGAACCTGTGCGGATAAGGAGGGCAAACTGTACTCCGCCATTTCATGTAAAGGACTTGAACATCCATACATTTTGGTAAATCCACGGGGTCCTGTAACCAATCCCTTAGCAGATACTGAGGGATGACTGTACAGAATCCACGAATAATGAGGTTCAACTCTATACACACATGCACACACATACATATACATACACACATATACACACTCATACACACATATATACGCTCATACACACACACACACACAACTCCAAGGGCAGATTTCATCTGTCTGTGTTGCACCTACCATGGCACAGGCCATGGGGTTATGTCATTTGGTCATCAGTGTATACACTATACCTTGCCCAGGGCCTGGCACATTGTCCAGTGAGGTCAATCACACACCCACAGAGAGACTACACTCCATCTACCATCTACTCCAGGTCCATAAAGATTAGATGTAATTTTATAAAAAGCTACCAAGGCTATTTAAAGTTGCCCATCACATCTTCAGCTTCATGAGATATATAATTTTTATTATTACAATTTTTACATTGATGTAGCTCTTTATGGATCAAAAACACATTCGCGTAGTTTCCAAGCTTATAGTGTCTATTGTACATAAATGGATTGCTGGTGTCAATTCCACGTGGCATCACTGTGGAATTTTATTTTCACTTTTAATAAAGCTTAGAGAAACACTGTGGTGAACAAGGTACTCCATAGGCCCAGTTTTGTGGTTTTGACTCATTAGTAGTCTGGTTCTGGTTCTATAGCCATTTGGATTTCTAGCACCCAAAGTGGGGAGATGTGTTCACTAAGGGATTGGGTAAAGAGTTCAAGACCTTTCAGAGGAGAGAAAATAGGCATATCTCCACCTAGCGGTCAAAAATAAAATGTGGGAATGTTGAGATGGGTTTAGACCATTAGGTGTCAGTGTATGCACCTAAACTGGGGCTACTTTTCTTGTGAGTCAAATGCTGGGGAGAGGAAAAAAAAAATTAGATTAGTCAAGGAAAATCCACCAGGATTACTGTGAAAAATATAAAGGTAGTCCAGTATGAGCTTTGGAATCATAAATTTGAATCTAAATTCCAGCTTCACCACTAAAGAGCTATGTGATTTGGGGCAAGATCTTAGTTACTCAAGTCTCAGCTTCTTCATCTGTAAAATGGGAATGACAACACCGACAGCATGATTAGTTTAAGAATTAAACAAAATAATGCATATAAACCAATCAGCACAGCGTCTGGAGCATAGAAGACAGTCAGTCAGTGACAAGTATCATTATTATGTCTGTTTGAAAGGAGAGATAAAGTATTTCCCTAACACTTAAGTGTTGCATACATGCATGTGTTATCAGTAACAAGGCAGTACGGACTGTAAAAAATATAAGTAATGAGTGCTATATGCTTTCGTGCAGTAGGATCTATTGAATTACCTGTCAAATAGATAATGTATTAAATAAGAAGGAATCCTAGATAAAAAGACTGAGAGGAAAGTTTCTACATATTTCACATTGACTCTCCATTTCAATGGAAATGCACAGATGGTATTAAATGGGTCATATTTATTTTCTTTACACCCACTAAAAATAAAGGGCAGTAAGTTAGTGACAGATATAAACTGGAAGGGTGTTCCCAGTAAATAGTGGACCCTTATTTCCTTTCTAAGGAAACAGCATGTCTTTAAAATATATTTCTGGGACTTCCCTGGCGGTCCAGTGGTTAAGACTCTGCTTCGACCGCAGGGAGCACAGGTTTGATCCCTGGTCGGGGAACTAAGATCCCGCATGCCGCAGAGCATGGCCAAAAGAATTTAAAATTTTAAAAAATATGTATTTCTAATCCTATCGAAATAATAGTGCATATCATGGTCTTATCTGATGTTGCAAACATAGCCTCATATTACAGAGGTCTGGATGGATGAGAATGTGGGAATTCAGGGAAAGAACCACCAGCAGCACCGAGGTGTCCCTGTGTCCATCACCTCTCCCTCACCCTTGTAACTGGCGTTGGTCTTGTGGTTTTCTGCCTGCCATTGTCCCTTCCTATTTCTTGTGGGTTAAATGTACCCCCAAAAAGATATGTTGAAGTCCTAACCCCCGTGCCTGTGAATGTAACCTTATCTGGAAATAGGATTTTGCAGATGTAATCAAGAGTGAGGGCTTCCCTGGTGGCGCAGTGGTTGAGAGTCCGCCTGCTGGTGCGGGGGACGCGGGTTCGTGCCCCGGTCCAGGAGGACCCCGCGTGCCGCGGAGCGGCTGGGCCCGTGAGCCATGGCCGCTGGGCCTGCGCGTCCGGAGCCTGTGCTCCGCAGCGGGAGAGGCC
>NW_006785403.1:50083-156977 GCF_000442215.2 Lipotes vexillifer | reverse complement strand
GAAGAGATATGGGAACATATGTACATGTATAACTGATTCACTCTGTTATAAAGCAGAAACTAACACACCATTGTAAAGCAATTATACCCCAATAAAGATGTTAAAAAAAAAATTTAATAAATGAAAAAAAAAAAAAAAAAAGAGTGAGTTAAGATGAGGTCACACTGGAGGAGGGTGAGCCCCAAATCCAATAGGACTGGTGTCCTCATTAGAAGAGCAGAAGAGACCACACAGAGCAGAATGCCACGTGAAGACACCAGTGAGCACAGAGGGAAGACGACGTGAGGACACAGTGCGAGCACCGTGTGATGCTGAGGGAGAGACTGGAGTGATGTGTCTACAAGCTAAGGAACGACAGGGATGGTTGGCAACACCAGAAGCTGGGAAGAAGGCAAGTATCCTCCCCTAGCACCTTCAGAGAGAGCACGGCCCTGCTGACACCTTGATCTTGGACTTGGAGCCTCCAGAATTGGGAGAGAATACATTTCTGTTGTTTCAAGCCACCAGTTCATGGTACTTTACTAAGGCAGCCCTAGGAAATGAATACACTACTTCTAGCAAAGAGAAGTTCCAGAGTAGCTGGGTGGTGGGTGTTTATCTGAACAGTTTTTAATCCCCGGAAATTCTTTTTTTTTTTTAATTAATTAATTAATTTATGGCTGCATTGGGTTTTCGTTGCTGCGCGAGGGCTTTCTCTAGTTGCAGTGATCAGGGGCTACTCTGTTGCAGTGCGCGGGCTTCTCATTGCGGTGGCTTCTCTTGTTGCGGAGCACAGGCTCTAGGCGTGAGGGCTTCAGTAGATGTGGCACGCAGGCTCAGTAGTTGTGGGTCGCGGGCTCTAGAGCGCAGGCTCAGTAGTTGTGGCACCCGGGCCTAGTTGCTCCGCGGCATGTGGGACCTTCCCGGACCAGAGATTGAACCGTGTCCCCTGCATTGGCGGCGGATTCTTAACCACTGCGCCACCAGGGAAGCCCCTTCCCGCCCCCGAAATTCTAACCTTATAAAAGTATAGTGAGCTGCCGCTAAACAAGAGAGATGAGAGGATCGAAATCATTTGTGTTCAGACCACATTAAGCAACAGGTGATGTGCAAAGAATCTAAACATTTAGGATCTTTGAACAACGCCAGCCCGCCTGGGTGGGGAAGAGACAGGGATTTTCCTCTCTTGATGGCTGAGAGCCAGCTTCTGAAGCCTGGGATGCCGGGTCACCTGTCTGCTTCTGTTTTCATGAGGATAATGCTCACTTAATCTGCCCATGCCTGATCTTTTACGAAAATTTCCAGGACATTGCCTTGTTCTCTCCTCTCCCCTGCTACTTTCCCAGCTGCCTGGGACTCCATCCTAGTGTAAACAGGTCCACTCTGCTCCCCTAGTCAAGGGTAAATGGAACTCAAGCGACTAGGCTGTGAAGAGCCTCGCTCAATTAACGTCCAACTTGTCCATAATATGTTAATTCAGCTTATTTGGATTTAGGAAGTGCCCAATCATCTTGCTGACACAGCGCCTGAAATAAGCAAACGCCGAGCCCCTTACACAGAAGGGACTCCCTTGGCAGCATACTGCTGGTATTTGAAAGCAATTCCGCTAGGTGGCGCTCCATTGAAGGTTGGGCCCAGGATCCTGGTGCTTCCCTCTCGGTGTCGGCAGGTAGTGGAAGCAATCCCGGAATGAATGAGGACGTCCGGACGGCAGTCCTAAATTGCTCTGACAGATGTAGAAGACGACGTTACTTACCCTTAATCTTCAGATTAGACAGAACCTCTGACTGCTTCCCTCATTGATAGCCTCCTCTGTGATCAAGTTCCTTCTACCTCCGTCCCTTGAAGGGCTCCGGATCAACACACAACCAAAGCATAAGGGCAGGTGCAAACAAGTGAATGGGGCTGCGGGGCTAACCGAGGAGGTGATTCTCCATCCGGCTTAGCCTGGTGCCCGGTGGAAGTGGTTGGGTGGGCAGAGAAGGCTAATGTCAGCATCTCATGGGTGGATGCCCCCCGGTGCTGGCGAGCCGTCGAGAACCCTTTGTGACCATTAACACCATCTGGTTCGTTCAGAGAGGGACCAACTGAGAAAGCTGGGATGTTTTCATGTGACAGGATTAAGTGCATTTCTGGTTGGATCTGAGCCAAGTTCTTGCATCCCAAGTATTTAAACATGGAAGTCAGATGGGGTCAGGCTAAAAATAAAAAGGACTAAAAAGTTTAACAAAACAAAAGAAAGCAAAAAACTCTGAGAAGAGTTCTCTGGCTGCCACCACCGTGTACCTTGAAAGAGGCTTCCCCTGTATCGACTACAGAAGAGTTTGCGTTTCCTAAGCGACAGAGGTTCTGTCGGACACCAGCTTCCTGACCTCCTTCTGATCCCCAATTTCCGAGGCTGTGAGTTGCCAAAAATAGTTCTTTTCCTGTGGTGCTGTGATGAGGCCAGGAAGTAAAACATGAAACTCCCTAGCAGGTCCTCAAGAAATAACTCGCTCCTTCTTTCCCTGTTGCTCTTCTGAGAAGTTTGGAGGCTTTATAAACACAAGAGGTTGACATAATCAGTACACACCAATCATCAAAGCAGAGCCACCAATACTCTGGTACAGATTTTTGCCCTACTTACAACTAGAGCAAATCCTGTCAGCCCCACCTTCACCAGCTTCAATGTTGGTTGTTGGTTTATTAACAGCGGAGAGGGACGCAGGGGGCTGCCTGTTGCCTTCCAAGTTGCCAGCAGAATGGCTCTGGGGACAGAGCCAAAAAGACACAGCAGGTGTGCTGACTTCCTTAGAATCATCTGAGCACTGGAGGCTCATGGCAAGTGCTCAATCTGCACCATCCCAGGGACATGGTGAAATAGACAAACCTGATATTGGGTACCTTCAATTTCTTTCTTATGTATCCCTTTCTTTACTCTCTCATTGAAATTGCAGGCCCCCATCCCCTTCCCTTTTCTCCTCTATTAAAACTTGGCCTCAGGAAAAAAATTGATTATCAGTAACCTTATGTCAATGGACATTTGTACACTGCTCTTCACTAGATGAGGTTTTCCTCATTTATTCACCATTAAGAAGGTGATAGGAGTGTTTTGGTAGACAGGGACCTTCTGGTGTCCCTGAAATCACCCCCGAAGGACATGTCTGCCCTGCACTCTACGTAGGCTGTTGGAAGCGTGAATGTATTTCGGAAGCCCTTCCCCAGTAACAGGTGGAGCTTTGGAATAGTTGGATAATTGCTACTAGAATTCTTGAAAAATAGCAGCAAATATCCATAAATAAACATTAGAAATGAAACACACATGCTTGGCATTTAGCATATTTTAAAAACACTGTTTACCAATTTCTTTCCTCTTTGCCAATTGTTAGAGTTGCCAAGTGGCTCTTGAAGATTTGACCTGGCCCCGCCTCTGCAATGATGAGACCAGCTCAAGGAAAACACCACCTGAATTCAAACAAGCCAAATGTATATTTATGCTTGCTTAAATCTCCAAATTTTTTTGCACTGCCATGTTGAGCCCGTCAGGAAAGGGTAGCCTTAGGATGAAGGACACATGCTTGGCTTTGGCAGCTGAGAAGCAAGGACAGGAATGGCAAGTATGGAGCTCCATGTGCCCGCATTCTCTGCTTCCTTTTCCATAGCAGGGGTTACTAATCCATCTCAGCCTTCCAATTAGAGCTTCAGGTGGTCCCTAGTGAGAGAGCCAAAGCCGTGTTCCAATTGTTAAATTCTCTAAGACAGTGCAGAGCAGGTCTCTCAAAAGAAACTACTGGTTGCCCCTAAAATTCCTCCCAACTCCATGTTGTCTGATGCCTAAAATTTTTTACAGATTAAAAAAAATCGTGGCTCAGAGAATGAATTGCCCAAGATCATACAGCCAGTAAGGGATAGAGTCAGGATATCAAAACTAGGTCTTTTTTTAAAAAATAAAAAATAAACAAATTAACTTTATTAAGTTACACTTCAGTCCTTACATTGATTTGTTTATGAAAATATCAAAAACTAGGTCTACACACTAGTAGGTATAAAATAGATAACTAATAAGAACCTACTGTATAGCACAGGGAACTCTATTCAATACTCTGTAATGGCCTATATGGGAAAAGAATCTAAAAAAATAGTGGATATATGTATATGTATAACTGATTCACTTTGCTGTACACCTGAACCTAATACAACATTGTAAATCAACGATACTGCAATAAAAATTTTTAAAAACAACAAACTAGGTCTATTTTGTCCCTTAAGACCCTCACTTTCTCCACTGTATCCATCACACGGCCTTCAGTAGGTGAGGATTTGAGAAGGCAGGTGAAGAAAGCATGCGAGGCAGAGGAATTAAATTCCTGAGACAGAAGAGAACAGAAGGCAGGCTGCAGGGCCAGAGATAAACCACCCAGATTTCACAGTCCTACCTTGGGCTGGTCTTGGTTTGAAATAAGAGAACCTCAGAGTGGAAGCTGACATTTCCCCCAGAATCAAGGTACCTGCATCCAACAGGATTCAGCAGACTTTTCCTTTAGGCAGCCCAGAAGAGAAGCAGATGGCAAATATCTGCTGTGTGATAAAGGGTAACCATAGAAATGTGCTGTTGTTATTACAAAATTATATATTATTATTATTCTCTTGGTACAAGTGAATGTCACATTTAATGGGCAGAAACTCCTAGAATGTTATGCTTGTGCCAGTGGTGGACCTCATGTATTTCACACCTGGAGTGGATTCTTTTTAACAACTCCCCTATCATACAACAAATTTAGTTTTAGTAATAATCATGAAATTAAAGTATCTATAACAGCAGAGAAAGAAATGCAGGCAATGACATTTTTCTTTTGTTAAACTTCACATAAATAATCATGGTAGTTAAATAAATAAATGAATAAATAAGTAAATAAATAGTATATTACCCCAAAAAGGGAAAAATTAAATACTTTAAAATTAGTCTCTTTTTTAAAAATGCCAACGACTTTATTCTTTTGTTTTAAAGATTTTTTTGCTTTTTGATGTGGACCATTTTTTAAAGTCCTTATTGAATTTGTACAACATTGCTTCTGTTTCATGTTTTGGTTTTTTTGGCCACGAGGCATGTGGGATCGAGCTCCCCGACCAGGGGGTCGAACCCGCACCCCCTGTATTGGAAGGCGAAGTCTCAACCACTGGACCACCAGGAAAATCCCTTTTTTTTTTTTTTTTTTTTTCAAAGAAAAGGTGAAAACCCTTTGCCTCCATGCTGGTAACAAACAGAACATTACAGTTTTTGTTTTTGAGACTTCCACAGATTTGTCAACGATTTCATCAAAATTAATCGTGAATATTCACATTCAGTACACAACATAGCCAGACTTGTCAATCTAGTTCATAGTTGATTGAGGAATATTTTTCACTCATTTTAATTCCTGAAGTTTTCTCTCACCTGTAACAAGGGACATATAAGTAGTTGGGGAAAGTCTGAAGCATAAAGATAGTTTTGACAAAGACCCAGCTCAATCTCATGTCACAGCAAATTCCAGAATTGACAGTAACAACCTCCTTCTTCAGGATCGATTCTAGCAGCTTTCAAAGGTCTCTGCAGTTGAAAGTTTTTCACTAAAACCCATCACCAGGAAACATCACAAATTTCTGTTGTATTTGTTCTCAAGTTTCTCTTCTGCAAAAATCAGGGAAAGTGTCGGAATGACGGCAAACTGGACTTATTTGAACCACCAAGTACTTGTCCAGTTTCTGCCCACAGTGACTCGGGCTTCAAACGCTGCCCTTTCATCTGGCAAATGTAAGATTGACATCTTCAGTCATTTCTCCTAACATTTCTTCTTTATGATTTTCTTTGAATTTGATTTTCTTTTCTATATAAACTACATATATAGTTTTCTATATAATTGTCCATTTCCTCACCTTTTTTTTTTTTTTGGCATAAGTAGCAACCTCTTTCCAGTTTCTTCACACTGATCTTCCAGGAACAATTTTGAAGCATTGTGTACCTTTTTCAAGGTGGATTCTGACAGTTTGCAAATATTTTTGTATGCTTACATAGAACAGCAGAATTAAAGCCACTCAAGTTCGCACCTCTGTCTACCATCACCCCCATTGTTAACGTCTCATGCCCTGTTTGGGAACAAACGCATGTAGCTGAGTCCTCTCCAGGTGACAGCCAAACTAACTTCCACGTGGAATATTTATTAAAGGATAAACAACACAAATGTGCTAATTGAGGCTTAAGTATATAATATTAAACTCTACAGTAACCACAGTTGTTTAGAACATAGACCAACAAAAGATGATTTGGGGAGGAATCTGTATCATTAACATTTAGAATTGCCAGTGCGTGGTGGTAATGAAAGGCAGACCAACTTTTAGATGGTTTTACTAGCGTTTTAAAATTCTCTACAGCAGGGGTCCCCAACCTTTTTGGCACAAGAGACTGGTTTCATGGAAGACAGTTTTTCCACGGGGGCTGGGGGATGATTCAGGCGGAATGGGAGCGATGGGGAGCGATGGGGAACAACAGATGAAGCTCTGCTCCCTCAACCACCCTCGCCTCCTGTTGCGCGGTTGGTTCCTAACAGGCCGGGGGCTGATACCGGTCCAAGGCCTGGGGGTTGGGAATCCCTGTTCTACAGACATTGCTCCCTCCCCTTCCCCCTGCACCAGGCAGCCTGTTCCCACTTGCCTGCCTTTAACTCACAACCTTTCACCAAAACATTCAGTGGCCTCACCCCTGGGGTTTGGATCTCAGGACCAACCCCTTCTGCTCCCACAACCCCATGACTTCTTACCGTCAAGCTAGTTTCATTGCACAGGATTCAACAGATTTAAACAACGGAAATCCCACACGTGGATTTTTTTTTTTTTTTTTTAGGGAAAATTGGTACATAATATATTAGTCTCAGGTATACAGCATAATTCATTATTTGTATGCGCTACAAACTGATCACCACCACAAGTCTATAGTTACCATCTGTCACCGTACAGTTGACCCCCTTTACCCTTTTGCCCACCCCTGCCCCCCTCACCATTGATAACCAACGGTATGCGGGCCTCTCACTGTTGTGGCCTCTCCCGTTGTGGAGCATAGGCTCTGGACGCACAGGCTCAGCGGCCATGGCTCACGGGCCCAGCCGCTCCACGGCATGTGGGATCTTCCCGGACCGGGGCACGAACCTGTGTCCCCTGCATCAGCAGGCGGACTCTCAACCACTGCGCCACCAGGGAATCCCTCACACGTGGATTTTTTCCTGCTCAAGCTACCACCCTTTCCCTGGGAAGGAACCCACGGGTATCAAAGTCCAGCTGGCATCCCTCTCGTCTCAAGGCTCATCTCCCAAAGCCAGCTCTTCACAGGGAAGATGGGCTTTCCCTCCAGCTCCCTGGACATTCTCTTTTTTCCTGGCATCTGGAAAGTAAGGTTCTTGTCCCCTTTTAGCCACTCACTTGGGAATCTGGCAAAAACGACTTTTTCTACTGCTTCCTCACATGCAGACGTTTAACTAAGTAATTTCTAAATCCCCTGATAGTGTCCTCTGGGGCTGGCCATGAGGTCAGATGACCTTGGCCGCCTGTCCAGGGCGCCTGCAGACGGTGCCCACGTGGGGAAAGGTCAGCTCCCAGCACCGTCTCTCTCGGAGTGTTCCCCGTCCCGGGGGCACTGCTGACTTTTCAGATTATTGCGTTTCCTTGTTTGGCATCCTCAGAACGGTTGGGCCCTGGAACTTCCAGATGTCTCTCTTTAACAATCAGAGCCGGATTTCCTGGGCAGTGCCCTCCTCATGCAAACGTTCTTATTTGTCACGGCACTGCCCTTAGGTTGTGCAGGAATGATTTCTAAAAGATAACTCCCACTCTGTTCCTAGGCTACACGACTGCTCCATATATGCCTCACACCAACCCTTGTCGGAAGATAGGGGTTTATTCGCATTTTAGAGATGGGGAAACTGAGATGCCAAGGGTTGAAATTACCCATGGGGGTGCATGCAGCTGTCCTTAGGGACAGAACTGGGACTAAAACACTCCCATCCCCAATTTCTTATTCATTCATCCACCCCCACTTCAACGAGCTTAGCTCAGGCCTGGCCTAAGCCCAGTAATCCTGGTCACACGTGATACCTAGCATGCACTCAGCTGGAGAGTAGAAACAGACACAGTGCCTTGCCTCTAAGAATTTACGATTCAAAAGTCAACTTGTACATTGAGTATCAAGATGTCTTTAGAAATAAGAAAAAGTAGTGATAGCATAGAAATAACTTGTTTCTATGACTTTGTATGTTTTTATATCAGGACGTAAAAATCTGTTACCTATGAATGGCAACAACATATTTAGGAAATGGTCCAAACAAAGCTATACACCAGGGATGACAGATTTGCGGCACGTGCCCCGAGAGTCCCTGGGGATGTTTGTGGCAGATGGTGACTTTAATGTGACTCTCTTTCCACTTAGCACAGAGGTGCAGCCTCAGAATCTTTCCGAACACAGCACTCTGCTCAGTCACATGTTTTCTCACCAGATTTCAACTGGATTTGCCATCCCTGCTACAAATTTTAGGTTTATTATTCTAGGAAATATGAAATGAGTGAAGTGTGAATGGTTGGCCCTTTCAGGCGGCTACTCCCTAGTCTACCTTACCTTCTCTTTTCCCACTCACACCTCCTCCCAGGCCCCAGACAAGTGCTGGAGTCAATGGATTGCAAGGAAGTGCATAATCATGGTTTGAAACAGAAGTTACACACATGAGATGTAGAAAAAATTTGCAGGAGTGCCAGCATTTCACTATGGAAATGATTTATTTGCAAGGTACTCCTTCCTCCCACCCCAGGCCTCGGGCCAGGTAAGACTCCGTGTCACGTGATTCTAATTGCCCCATCCCTTTGAGAATAGTAGCTTGAGAAATTATTTCTCAAAGGTATTTGCCATTTCTCAGAGGACTGCATCTTGAAGACTGAGTCAAATTGCTTAGAAATTGTTCATGGGAAAATTTCAGCCATAGGAGTAAGCGATGAGGGAGGTACCAGCTATGTATCCCCTTCCACGATATCCTGTCTCCCTACCCTTTCAGCTTAGTCTCACTGTCAACATTAGGTGATTCCAGAGTTAAGTATCCTTGAGCCCTGTGCTGGGTTGAAATTTCACATTCCCCCAGAACCTCAGAATGTAATTAAGCTAAGGATGGAGATGATTGGGTTCAGGTGGGCCCTAAATCCAACGAGTGTGTCCTTATAAGAGAAACACGCAGTGCAAGGCCACGTGATGCGGTTACAAGCCAGGGAATGCCAAGGGCTGTGAGTAACTGCCAGGAGCCTGGAAGAGGCGAGGAAGTATTTTCCCCTAGAACCTTCAGAGGGAGCGTGGCCCTGCAAACATCTTGAGTTTGGACTTCTGGCCTCTAAAACTGTGAGAAAATACATTTGTGTTATTTTAAGCCACCCAGTTTGTACTAATTTGTTTCAGCAGCCTTAGGAAGTGATTACATTTTCCAAATGCTCTATCTGCTCCCAATTCTTTACTCGGGCTCTGCTCTTGGGAAAGAGGAAATCCAAACCAAGACAGTAGGTATAAATATCCTGAGATTACAGACTGGGGCACAGTTCTTTCTGCTCACGAAGCAGCTGTGGGTGCCAGCACCTAGCCGTTTCGCTATAGCCTTCCAGAGCTATAGCCCATCCCCTAAGCAGCCTGCTCTAGAGCATCAGGGAGGCTGGATGTAAACTGAAGGCCCACAGCAGCTTCAGGAGCTCGGCCAATGACTTGAGAAAGATGGGGGCAACCGTGGGCTACTGGGTGCTGGAAATAGGGTCATAGAAATGTAAAAACATAGGATCCTTGGGCTTCCCTGGTGGCGCAGTGGTTGAGAGTCCGCCTGCCAATGCAGGGGACACAGGTTCGTGCCCCGGTCCGGGAGGATCCCACATGCCGCGGAGCGGCTGGGCCCGTGAGCCATGGCCGCTGAGCCTGCGCGTCCAGAGCCTGTGCTCCGCGACGGGAGAGGCCACAACAGTGAGAGGCCCGCATACCGCAAAGAAAAACAAACAAAAAACCCCATAGGATCCTTCTTGTAAGCAATGGTTGCAGTGAGAGGGACCGTGGGGAAGTGGGGCTTAATATCTTATACCTTGCCTAAACAGATCTTTAACAGGCTTAATCACCAGGTGCTCTATTTCACGTGTGTGGTCGTTGGTTGTGAGGATACAGTTAATCAGAGCATTTTGTCCGAGAAAACTGCTTTAACAATTAATAGCTCAGAAGGCAACACAAAGGTACTTTTCTTTCTCTTGTTTGATATATTTTTCAAGGTAACATTTCTTACTATTTTTTGAGAGCTCCTGGGTGCAACCGATATTTTGTCTTTAGGGGGAAAAATCCTCAAGCCGCCTTGCCTTTTCCTTAATTTACAATTATCACTGAAAATAATCGGAAAACGTTAGCGACTTATGCTGTATGTTTCCATAAGCTCAAATAACCAGTTGGCCAATACTCCTTCCTCCCCTTTGAAAAAGAAAAATACCTTTTCCAATAAAGCAGTGTCCCCATGAATGATGATTTACATCTCCATGGCACTGTTTATTCCCCTCCGGTGGATGGGAGAGAGGCCATTTTCAGAGTACCGGTAGATTCTAGACAGGACAGTCACCTGGTGTCCTGTGCTCCCAGCCAGCCGGGGCTGGTGTCTGAAGACATCAGGAATGGAGGGATCAACAGAAGCACATGAAAAGGAGGACAGGACATCTGCCAGTAGAGTCTCTGTGTCCTTGGGTTGCTGCATTTTCATCCACCTTCTTCCCTGGAACGAAGCCCACCTATATCTGCTCATCTGCCTATTTGCTCCTAGTGCTTCTCTAAGGATGACTCAGAGGCACTGGTGAGCTGAGGACTTTCTGCAGGCTGGCATGGCAGCCATTCGAACTCTAGCCATGATATGCAGGTAGAGGAAGGCCTGACTGAGTGGGAAGAGAAGGCAGTGAGGCCTCTGGCCTTTCCAAGAAAGGCAGCAGGTGATATCATGCCAAACGAAAGACAGATTGAAATCTTGGGGCTGCTTGCACCTCCTTTCTAGTAGGATCCACTGCCCATCCCGCTAACCGAAGAGCTACAGGAAAGCACAGAAAATGGCTGAATTATTGCCACCTGCTAAAGTAGGTTCAGGAAGGGCCATTATGTATTCTCAAGATATGCACCAAACATATGCTTTATTTTCATGATTTCTTTATTTTTTAATTTATTAATTAATTAATTTTTGGCTGCGTTGGGTCTTCATTGCTGCATGCGGGCTTTGTCTAGTTGAGGCGAGCGGGGGCTACCCTTTGTTGCAGTGCGCAGGCTTCTCATCACAGTGGCTTCCCTCTGTTGCAGAGCACAGGCTCTAGGCGTGCAGCCTTCAGTAGTTGTGGCACGTGGGCTCAGTAGTTGTGGCTCGTGGGTTCTAGGGCACAGGCTCAGTACTTGTGGTGCACGGACTTTGTTGCTCTGCAGCATGTGGGATCTTCCTGGACCAGGGCTCGAACCCATGTCCCCTGCATTGGCAGGTGGATTCTTAACCACTGTGCCACCAGGTAAGTCCTTTATTTTCATGATTTCTGAACCATATTTTGATGAACTGGAGTGATTTATTGGTTACGTTCCAAATAGAGGTTAATTTGCCCCACCCTCGGTTTCATATTGCCCAGGATGCAGTGTGGAAATTCAGTCACTCCAGAAGGATGGTACCTCCCAAAAAGTCAAGAGAGACTCCCGGAGCTGCCCAGGAAACTGCCATCGTATAGGGTGGGGGGAGGGGACAGGAGCCCCATGGGGGAGTGACCATGACCTAGTCTGAATCTTGACCCGGCTCTCCTACTAACTAGCTATTAACTACTAACTAGCTGTCAGCTGCAGAAACATCCCTCCCTTGGGCTCTGGTTAGCTCACCTGCTGGATGGGCAAGCTGTCCTGTGAGTCCCCAGGTGCCAGCTATTCCTACTATTTCCTGATCTTGAAACCCTTTAAGCATCCAGGTTACCCTCAGACCACTGGATAGAGGCCCAGTGGTTCTCTTGGATGGTTCAAAACCTTCCTAGCCCTGGAAAGCTCATAAATGAGAAAGAAGAGATCTGTATAGCTGGCTGGCCGCCCCCTCCTAAATAGTAAGCTTGAATAGCCACCTTCCTGAGGAGGGGAGAAAACAAACCAGTTAGAAATAAGGGGTGACAGTTCAGGTCAGGAAAGAATTTGCAAGGACAGCTTCAGGAGGGCTGTGAAAGAAGATGAGGCCTGTGGATTTCCTCTTCATAAAATGTCACAAAACTAGAGAAGCAAACTAATAATCATGTTGTCTATGGCATGATTCTGTCAACTGCAGCTGGGAAGGGGAGGGAAGAGAAAAATGCTACTCTCGGCTTCCAATTATGCTATGATAACTGTTTAAATTTTATTGAGTAAATAATTATCTCTGTGGGTTGAACAAAAAAACACAACACAGCACAACACCCATTAGTCATCTGTCTGAGGTAAGGCATAAATATATATTTAACATATGCATTTTTCTATTCAGCGGCTTGATGCAGAGCAAGGCCTGAGCTATTCATACCTCCAGTGGGTAAATGACTAGTCCTTTTGATACATTAGGTTTTTGTTTTCATCTCTTATTAGAATTTTTGTTTGGGGTTTTTAATTTATTTTGAACCAAAGGCCACAATGGAGGGGAACATACAGGTTTCTCAATGTGACCTAGGTGAGAACTGGGTGTGTTTTGTAGAAGAGATGCAAACCCAGTGGGGTTTCCCTGGGTCCAGCTCACAAGGAACCAGGGAAGTACATGAATGTGCCTGGAACAAGAAGGGAGGCAGACAATAGAGCTTCAGACACACTGGTTTGTTTTTTAAAGAGTAGTTCGAAGCCCTTTTATAATGTCTCTGCAGGGCTGAAAACGAAGGCTTTGTGGACTATAATAGCAGATGCAATGTCAAGAGAAAGTGGAGAGGTGAGCAGTATTTTTCCCTTTTGATTATAAGTCAAATCAAAGCCTGTGTGTGTGGTTGATGTCGATTCAGCTGTTGGTTTAAACCACAGCTCTCTGATTAAAAAATGAGGGAACTGATCATCCGCTGGGGGCGCTGGCCTCCAATGTAAGGTTTCCTACTCTGGAGTTGCTCTTGGTCGTGACCGGTTTCCTACTCTGGAGTTGCTCTTGGTCGTGACCACATCTGGGTCTTCTTGCCCAGCTGGTACAGGTTTAGGGAACTTAAATTGCCATGGCTGGAAATGGGGCTGATAATGGGGACTTGGGGCTAAAAATAGTAGAGACCTGTCTGTCCTAGCCCAGTGGGGGGCTGCGGAGACTCTGGCAGAGAGATGCTGGAGAACGCAGAGACGGGGTCCCTTGGTGAAGATGGAAAAGTATTTGTTGTCATGCTTTAGACAAGTTTCGATAAAGCTGAGCCATTTGATGGTGACAGGGAAGAACTTTCATGGAAATCTTGGGCTACGGGAGGATTACCTCATCATAGGACAACACTCCTTAAAGAACCCCTTCCTTCTGGTTTGCTACTGAGCTTAGTTCCTCATGGGAAAAGAAGGGAAAATATACAGGTTTTTGTGCTTTCTTCACCTTTGTTGACGAAGCCATCTAGTTCCAGTTTGAATCTTCTGAAAGTGTGCATTGGTGGCTGTGGATGCCCACCCAGGTGTTCTTTACCTGGCCCACCACTTGTCCCCCAACTGCTCAGGGCACCCAGGAGCTGCCTTGCCTCAGAGGCTACCCCGTACTCCCAGAATCATGCTGCCCTTGCCAGCAGCAGCCTGATGAACTGCCAGGGCACAATGGCAGGGGTACAAAAAGCCAGTCCCCTTACATCAAGATGGCACAGCTCTGCCCTACAGCTTGTGTTCCAGAGCTTTCTTCAAGTTGAATGAACTTAGATCCCAATAATTCCTTAGAGAGCTTTGTGCAGGAGGTCATGGTGGCCTGGACAAAACATCCCAACCTTCTGGCTAGAATCCGGCCTTCAGGACTAGAGGCCTGATTCTCTCCTTGGTGAGGGAGCTGCTTAAGATTTACTCCGACTGTGTTGGGAAAGTAGTATCTGCCCTGCATAACCAGCTAACCCCAATGTGCAGCTTTGTAGGAGAATGGTCCTGGGAGTCGAGGGAAGCAGCTGACACAGGGAGAACAGCACCGTCTCCAAGAAAAGACTTGTTACCAAAGCCAGAGCTTAAGGCAGTAATAACAACTTTGATTTATAACAAGAACTATTTGTACATAATTACTAAAATCTTGATTGCACATTCAACAGTACACTTAAATTAGAGGCAAACCAAATCTGGTAACAGAATCTTATTGCAAACAGTCACCATTTAGCCCTTTCCTGCAATAATCTGGGATTTTGTAGAGCACATTTCAATATACTGAGCATTGCCTTTGACGGCTGTGGTTCATCCTCATCCTTAAGGAGCTCCTGGTTGAAGGCAGAAAACAGTAAACATGATATAATGGCCGTTCTTTAAGTACAGACTGAGATAGAAACAGGGACGGGGGGTGCAAATAAATCAGACAGAAAAGGTCAGGGAAAGCATCAAAGACGAAGGACTAGGGGAAGGAGAGGATTCCAGATACAAGAGAAGGAATGCCAGGCAAGCCGGGATGGAAGAAGCTGTAGGGTCACTTGCGAGCTGCATTTTACAGTTAAATTCAAATTTAAATTCATAAGCACTGACTGCTTATGGGCATTTAAGGTGTGATTGCCAGCTGGCATCATCCCTTGCTATCTTGCAAGGCCCCAGGACCCGCCCCCTACTACCTCTTGGACCCCCATCTTTCCACCCATACAGACCTCTTTTCCAGGAAGTCAGATTTATCCAGTGCATCCCCACCCCTACCTCTGGGCCACGATACTCACTGTTCCTTTGGCCTGAAATGCTCCCCGCCCCACCCCCACCCCGCCGCCGCAGTATTTTCATGGGCTGTTCCTTCATCTCTTTCAAATCTTTACACAAATGTCAATTTCTTGGCGGGGACTTTTCTGTCCTTCCTATTTAAAATACAGCTCTACTCACACCTGGCATTCTCTATCCTTTCCCCCTGATTTATGGTTTTCAAAGTATTATGCTATGTATTTTATTTGTTATCTATTTTGTAACCTGTGTGTGGGCAAGGACTTTTGTCTGTTTTGTTCACTGCTATACTCCCCTGGCCTAGAACAGTAATTGACTTGCAGTAAAGATCCAATAAATATTCAAGGATTAAATAAAAATAATCTCTTCAGCTCCACTAATTTTCTCTTTTACCTACTCAATTGAGGTGTGTTTTGTTAACTTTTATATTTTTTCATTTTTCACATTTACTTTTTTTCCTATAATCTTCCTGGTCATTTTATAGTCTCTTATTGCTTACTTATTTTGTGATTCCTTTGTTCCACCTTTAAACATTGATACATCGTTATTTTATATTTTTGCGTCTGATTAATTCATTAACCCAAAGGAAGGGAGTTTGATTCTGTGGTTCATAGTTTCTGCTGATTCTCACGCATGGTGGCCTGTTTGCCTGTATTTTTCATGTTGGTTGATTCTGAGCTCATTGGTTGATCTTAATCTGGGGGACTCCCGAGGGCCTAAGATGGCGATGCTTTTATCCAGAGGGGACTCAAGCATCCCAGAGTAACTCGAATCTCCGTTTCCCTTCCCCCCATCCCCTTTCACTGCGGCCTTGGCTTAGCCTGATCATGACGGGGCTATAACCCTGGTGGCCGAGCTCAAGACAACTCTGCCTTCCTTATTGGCCTGTTCCCCAGTGTTCCCACTCTGGGTTCATCTCCCTTTTTTCCCCCTAACATGAGCCCCCCAATGCAATAAAAACTCTGTTGTATACAGGAGTTAGGTGTCGGATAGGATACAGTACTGCTAGACTACGTCTCGTTTGACCTTCTGCCAGGCACTTCCATTGAATTCTAAGCTCTAGTTGGGGTGGTGCTGAGACTGTCTCACGCCTTTGGTTACCTCTCAACACAGTGCTTCATAAATAGGAAGTGTCCCATTTATAACTCCTGGTGTGTCGGCTAACGTTAAACATCAAACCGGGCAAATCAGCACGCTTCAGTTGTGCTCCTTTATGTCAGTGCTCTAGTTCCATGTGGCATGGCCTTCCCTAATTGTTTGAGCTTGAGTTATTCTAAAGAGCTTCCTCCCTTCACTCACAAGGATTAATGCAATATGGTTGGTACGATCTCACCCGCCACCTCCGAGCCTGCTGCCAGCCGTGGTTTTGGAGTGGCTGGGCCTGCATCCCGGAGGCCTGTTTGTTTGTCCTAGTATTCATTACTACTTGGCTTTCCTCCCACTGGCTGCCAGTGCAGAGTTATTTATATCAAATCAGGGAAGCCTTGGTGAGCTTTGCCGTGGTAACTCACATCCTCAGAATGCCTTGCCTCCCCGAGGACTTCACACGTGGTATCCTTGCAGGAAACCCCTACCCCCTGGCCCAGGGGGATCTCCTGGCTTCCCTGGGAAGTGGCAGCTGCTCCGTCCATCTGCTCGGCCGATAGGGCCTTTGCATTTAGATTAAGAGCTCTGGCCCACAAAACATACAGTGGAACTTATCCAAAGAGGTTGTGTCAGCTGAGTCACGGAGAATAAAATAGCATTTAAACTGCAGTCCAGGGGCAAGGAGAGTGTCTCCCAGGAGTGGAGCTAGAGTGCTGAGTCACGCCTCTCAGCCCAGTGTTACCTGCTCTGTGTCAAAGTGTCAAAGCTTCCAGAAGGAGACACTGTTTAGAAGCCACCAGTCTCCCCCATCCCAGGCCTGCTCCATGAGCTCTGCAGTTCTGAGACCCACTGCATCCCCTCCCCGCTCTCCCCCTCCCCCCCCCCCCCCCCCCCGCACCATTGACCCACCTGGAGCGGAGGACCCTCTCCAACGGGCACCCCCCCCCCCCCCCCCCCCCCCGGAATGATCGAGGCTCCTCAGTGTCACATTCTGGCTTTAATTCATCAGCCCTCATTTTTTCCCAACCAGTACAGCTTCATTACAGTCAGCGTTTCACAGTTAGACACAGGATAAACCCAAGCGAAGGTCCTCTGATGTCTGGCAGCAATCTAACTCAATTAACAAATTAACACGAGTCTACAGACACAGATCGCTCAAGAAATCAGATCAGCTCTGAAAGAAACCAGGCTGGGGGGAGGGGAGGGTCGATAATCATTTTAAACGAAATGGAACAGACCATTGACGGTCAAATCCATACTCTTGTTGGTGCCCGCAGCAAGCAGCATCAGAGGTATGACACTGGGGAAAGGACCAGTAGAGAGAATGCATGGCTTGGCAAAATTCTGTGCTGAAAATAAAATTTCAAATCAAATTAATTTGCAAGTCTGCCCCACACTATCAAATCACAGTGCAGGGAAGCTGCTACGTGGAGAGCTGCTTTATCCTCTAGCCTCTGGGAAGGAGTTTCTGCCAGGGGAATATTGACATTGCTCCACTAGACCAGTGTTGAAATTCAGAGGGTGCAGAGAGGTGGCCAGTGTGGGCGGCAAGTTTCAAAACATTCGTTTTGAAACACCCACGGTGCCTAGCATCACAGGCTCTGTGGCAGACAGAATCATCGGTGCTGTTTGACACCCATGGAAGATTGTCCGGATTCTCCCAGTAGGAGAAGACCATTCCAGTTCTAGAAGAGCAAAACTGGCTTGTTTTTCTCTTCAGTGCAGCACTTGTCTCGGTGCATTGTAATTGGTCAATTTTCCCTTTGCTCTGAAAGATTCCCTCCTTGTTCTCACAAGATTAGTCAGAATAAATATTACAATTTGGACTTTAAGCTTAGAACAACCAGAGGTTAACTATCCCATCATTTTCCTTTCGGGAGAAAAGTAAATAGATTGTGGTTTGTGAGAGGTTCTCCAGAACTTGATTACATTCTTTGATAGAGAAACTGTTCTTGTAGACCGGCAGCTCATTCCAAAGATGAAACCTGATACGTAATTTTTATTCATTGGTGAACCATTTTAAGGGATGTATTTCATTTGATTTTTATCAAAGAATATGAAAAAATCAGGAATAAAAAAACAAAACCTTTGAAATTTGATTAACGTTACCTGTTTCTCTCCTGTTCCCAAGCCTTCAGTATTCTGCTCCCCCTTTTAATTATTGGCAATTGATCTTACTGCTCCACCTAGAAAACAGAAGTTCGTTTCTGATTCCTTCTATGTCTGCCTCCCCTAATCTATTAGGCTGCCTGCATTGGTCCCCTCTTGCTTCAGTTTCCTTCTATTCCTCTGATGACCTGTCCTTCCTCCCCATACAAGGTATCCCATCCTCTCCTATCCACTCAAATCTTTGCTTCCATGAGTCTCTGCTCTCTTTTGAGCACTGGGTCCTTCCCAGGAGCATACAAATGTGCTGTCATATTTCCTCTTTTAAAA
Source organism: Lipotes vexillifer (assembly GCF_000442215.2). Lineage (NCBI taxonomy): Eukaryota > Metazoa > Chordata > Mammalia > Artiodactyla > Lipotidae > Lipotes > Lipotes vexillifer. Next base: position 138,622 of record NW_006785403.1, on the reverse strand, counting down.
AACCCTCCTGACCCCACGTCCCCTTCCAGCCACAGTCTCACTACTCTGCTTCCCCTTCACCTCCTTTCTTCCCATTTTCTGCTAAACCCACTTAAACCAGCCTTTTGTTCTCATTACAACAGTCAACCACTCTTGTCTAAGTCACAGTATGGTCTCCAACGCCAAAGTCCATGCAGTATCCAGTGTCTGAGTTGAGGGTGGTATCTCTACCAGGCCAGTTCTGGGAAATGTTTTGGGGCATCTTTCCTGTTTCAGAAGCCATTGTCCAGGCCTGGTTCTCTAACCTTCTGAAAGATGTCGGCATCCTTTTAATAAATTCCATTTTGGATTACATTAGCTAGAGCTGGTTTCTGATGTTTGTAGTAAAAAGCCCTGAACTGATTCATTGGGGGAGCTAGACTGACTTGGTTCTGTGGAGTCATTCCTGGAATACAATGATTTGGGGGATTTCTCCGGGCTCCGCACCACCCGGAGGGGTGGAGCAGTATTGTAGTTCCATCTGCTGAGGGCTGAAGAATGGCCTCCACCATCAAGACAAACCAACCTCTCTTCCCAATGGTGCCTCTCTTCCTCCATTTCAGGGTTGACCATGTTCGTTCTGTCTAGATTTGGCCATTCAAAAATGGGGCAAACAACCTAAAAATTAAAGTGAGCAAATGATACGAACAGGAAGGGGTTCATAGAAGCAGCACCAATGGCCAATAAACACATGCAAAGATAGTAAAGTAATTAGGCACATGCATATTAAAACCCATCAGATTAACAAAACTAAGTCTGGTACTACTGAGCTGATGAGGTGTGGGGCAAGGGGAACTAGAAGATACAGCTCTCTTGAACAGCAAATGGGCAGTAATTAGAAAAGTTAATGCTGTGCAGACCTTTTGACCACAGCTGTATAGAAACCCGAAGGAACTTGCGCAAGAATGTATGTAGCATCGTTGTTTTTAATGATGGTAAACTAGAAACCACCTAAATATTCATCCTTAGAGAGTGGGTGAATGGTATATACATACAAAGGAGTATTAACAGCAGCAAAAATCAGTCAACTTGAGCTACGTGTTCAACATGAATAAGTTTCACAGACAGTATGTGGAACAAAACAAGTTACAGAAAGAAGCATTCAGTATCCTTGTAAAAGTTAAAAAAAAATGGGAAGAAATGCTACATTTTGTTTAGGGATACAAACGTGCATGGTAAAGTATAAGCTACATGGGCATGATGGACACTAAATTATGAATAATTGTTATTTCTGGGTACAGGGGTGTGAAGGTGGAAAGAGGAGGTATAGTAATAAGCAAAAGGCTTTTATGTTTAACAAGTTGGGTTGTGGGTTCACCTTTTTCACATATCTAAAATATTTCATAGTAAAAACTTAATGAAACAAAGGGATTAGGAAGAAGGGGTCAGCCAGAGAGGGTTTCTCAGGTCACTCAGGGGCAGCTATGGGTTTTGCAGACAGTGATTTTTCTAGAAGTTGCCTCGGGATTAATTTGGCCAACATTTCCACCAACGTGACCCCGTTTCCTGTTTCATGAACTAATGATTCTATTGATACGAAATCTGCCTCCTGCAGCTTAAATTACATGATTTGTTGAGAGGAAATGTGAGCAGCTAACAATCACTTTGGTTCATTTCATCGTCTCCTTTCCATCTCTTTCCTGTTATGGATTGGATTTGTTTTGGAGGAAAAGAATAGGTAACTGATTTCTGGCAATGTTTTCTTCTTTCTGAGTTCTTGGTCTTGTGCTCACTAGCCTTCTCCAGCAGCAGTGGAAGAAACAAAGCATTTGAATAAAAGAGGAGGTAGGCTGCTGTTGCGGGCTTATCGACATCATTGTCCTGTAACAAAAATGATGGGGGGCTTCCCTGGTGGCGCAGTGGTTGAGAGTCTGCTTGCCGATGCAGGGGACACGGGTTCCTGCCCTGGTCCGGGAAGATCCCACATGCTGCGGAGCGGCTGGGCCCGTGAGCCATGGCCACTGAGCCTGCGTGTCCGGAGCCTGTGCTCCACAACGGGAGAGGCCACAGCAGTGAGAGGCCCGCGTACCGCAAAAAAAAAAAAAAAAAAAAAAAGATGGGAAAGTTCCATAGCCCATCCATATCAGGGCAATGGCCTCTTTCTCCATGAAGAGTCCGTCCATAGGTTTGGCAGTTGTAACACAAGGGTAAGACAACACTAGGATGTGGAAAGGACACAAGTACAAACTCTCTGGAAGTGAATTACTCTTTCTCAAATCCTTTCAAATGCCCATGCCCTTTAACCCAACAATTCCACTTTTAGAACACTAACCAAAGGAAACAGTCAAATGTTATCAAATATTTGTGCCCCCAAATTACAAAACAAACCTAAAGTTCCCAAACAAGGGCCAGTTAATAAAATTATAGAAAATCCAAGTAATGTACAATTAAGCAGCCATTGAATATGATATGCATGAGAGTGACAGAGGAGATATAACAACAGTTTAATTGGAAGAAGCAGGATATGAAACTATACAATATCAACTCTATTCTATACATTTATCTACCATCTGTCTGTCTACGCAGATACATAGGAGAAAATCAGAAATAAAATATATAGGACTGTTAGCAGTAGTGATCTCTGGGTAAAGAAAGGGATCATAGAAATTTAAAAATATATTGTAATGGTTTTGCCAAAGTTTTATACAATGCCTATGTATTACTTTAAAAATTAGAGGAAAAGTTATTAAAAGAAAAGCACATTGGATTGAGAAACAGGTAAACGAGGTGGGTTAGAGAATGCTCTTCCACAATTCTCTTCTGGGTCTCCTTGTTCCAGGCTGTAAGCAGAGACCTTAATATCCCTTCCTTGCCCTGGTAGGGAAGCCTGAACTGTATTTAACAAGATGCTGGAGGCTCAGTGTGGACAACTTTGAGAGTATAAACTCCAGAGAGATCCATTCATGGTTGAGGTGGCCGGGGGGTGTCCCCAAAATACGGTGAGTTTTACCTCCAGGAGCTTAATCAGCTTCCTCCTGCTTCCAGCTGGGGGGAGGGAAAAAGGGACCATTCTGAAACACACCAGAGCCTTCTGTTCTTAACAGAGCTTCTGCCTTCAGGGGAAACGAGTTAACCAGGGCCTAACCGACTGACCTGAGGAAGGGAAATACCCAACTCCAGGCCACTCTAGTCATCCTATCCCACTTAAGGGGGGAGAAAAAAAAGTAAGAGACACTTGTGAAGTTCACAATCCAGAGGCACAGGCCCCTGAAGACTGAGACCTAATTGTAGGACCATTGACCATAGCCTCCCCTCCCCCTGCACCTCACTACCACATTACGAAAGGCCTGTTCAGGGACTTCCATGGTGCCCAGTGGTTAGGACTCATCGCTGTCACTGCTGGGGCCCCAGGTTCCATCCCGGGTTGGGGGGCTAAGATCCCACAAGCTGTGCAGTGCGGCCCAAAAAAAACCCAAAGGCCTGTTTACATCAATTCCTTTGACCCAGTATATCACGTCTGGCTATCAAGAAAAAACTGTAAGGTATGCCAAAAGGCAAAAAAAAAAACAAAACAAAAAACCCACACAATTTGAAGAGACAGAACAAGTATCAGAACCAGACATGGTAGGTATGTTGGGATAATCAGACTGGAAATTGTAAACAGCTATGATGAACGTGCTAAGGGTTCTAGTGGATAAAGTGGACAGAACATAAGAGCAGGTGGGCAATGTCCACAGAGAGATGGAAATCCTGAGAAAGAACCAAAAAGAAATGCTAGAGATTAAAAAATCACTAACAGAAATGAATGCTTTTGGTGATCTTATTAGTAAACTCGACATGGCTGAGGAAGGTATCTCTGAGCTGGAGGATATGTCAATAGAATCCTTTAAAGCTGAAAAGAGAACAAAGACTTAAAAAAAAATATTCAAGGACTGTAGGACAACTACAAAAGGTATAGCATAATGAGAATATCAGAAGGGGAGGAAAAAAGGTAGAGGAGAAATATTTGAAACAACGACTTTCTTTACCAAATATATTGACATTGTTTCCTCAAATTAATATCAGACACCAAACCATAGATTTAGGAAGCTCAGAAAACCAAGCAGGATAAATGCCACCCCCAAACTACATCTAGGCATATCATTTTCAAATTACAGAAAGTCAGAAATTAAGGAAAAATTCCCGGACTTCCCTGGTGGCGCAGTGGTTAAGAATCCGCCTGCCAACGCGGGGGACACGGGTTCGAGCCCTGGTCCCGGAAGGTCCCACATGCTGTGTAGCAACTAAGCCCGTGCGCCACAACTACTGAGCCTACATTCTAGAGCCTGTGGGCCACAACTACGAAGCCTTTGTGCCACAACTACTGAAGCCTGCATGCCTAGAGCCCATGCTCCACAACAAGAGAAGCCACTGCAATGAGAAGCCTGCGCACCGCAATGAAGAGTAGCCCCCGCTCATTACAACTAGAGAAAGCCCGCAAGTGCAGCAAGAAAGACCCAACACAGCCAAAAATAAATTTATTTTAAAAAAAAAAGTGAAGAAGAAACAAATACCTTCTCAGACAAACAAAAACTGAGAATTTGTTCCTAGTAAACCTACTGTGCAAGAAATGTTGAAAGAAGTTCTTTAGAGGGAAAATAATCCAGGTCAGAAACTTGGATCTGCATAAAGAAAGGACGAACATCAACGTTGAAGGAAGAATAAGTGAAGATAACATAAACTTTTATTCTTCTTATTTTTAATTGCTCTAGCAGTTAACATTTTGTTCAAAAAAATAATAGCAACAATGTATTCAATTATATATGCTTGTGTGCATGTGTGTATATATATATATTTATATACATATATACTTATATATAAGTGGAATGAATGACACCAATGATTCAAGGGACAGGAGGAAAGAATTAGGATTATTTTGTCCTTATAAGGTACTCGTAATACCTGTGAAGTGGTATAGTGTTGTTTGAAAGTGAACTTGGATTCGCTGTAAAAGTATATTGCAAGTTCTATACCACACATCCAGCCTTCAGGGGCATAGTTTATTTAACTGTCTGGTCCATCTTTATTACTCATGACACACCATCATACAAGTGACTCATAAAAATTGGATGCAAAGGAGGGTAGTGTCATTTTTAATCCCTTTAATGTAATGTAATGGGGAAATGAATCATTTATCACAGCAGACAATTGAAAACCACTCAGAAAGAGGGCTCTCTCCTTCCTGAAACTTGGCAGCGGGAGGCTCATTCCCACAGTTTTCTGAAATCTTTGCATCTTTTAAATCTTTGGCCAAGGAAACATCAGATAATTTAAATAACAAAGTTTTGGGGTTCTTTTGTCTGATTTTCGTTTTCAAGCTTCCTCATCAAGGGTCCTAAGAAACAAACTGAAAACGGGATGCAGGTGAGTTGGTCATTCTGCAGCTGTCAGCATTTCGGGACTTCACTGCAGTGTGAAAAGAGAATAAATTACCTGCTAGCTACCCAGAAGAGAAGGCCCAAGTCTAATTCATTACCCATATTTAACAAATACTCTTCTCATCTCTAATGAGGACCTCAGAATATTTTGCAAAGGGAATTGAAACTTCACAGTGACCCAAGGGATAGACATAGTTCAGCTAAATTTGCAACAAAGTAGGGCAAAAATCATAGGAGACAGGGCCAGGTCAGCCAGTTGGGCTATCCAGATTGGCCGGGCCCCTGCTCCAGCACCTTCCCAAGGCAGCTTGGCCTGAACAATCACACCACGGTCGCTCCGTGCAAGTATATCAAATATCACTACCCTGAGAATACGCTAACTGTCTCTTTGAGGCTTGTCCTGGTCCCCGACAAACCCATGCTGGTCCTTGCACCGCTCAGGCTCAGCACAGGGAAGCAGCCCAACAGACGCCACTGTCAAGAGCCACCACACTGTCTTCAGGACCACAGCCAAGGTGACACTGTGGCAAAGCGGCCACTGGCTGCAGAGACTGATGCCACCGGTATTACGTGGAAGGCTCCTGCTGCTATGATAAGTCGCCAGCTTACCAAGTGAGGAGATTGGATCTGCTCCAGGCAAACCTAAAACCCCCAAAACTAACCAGCCAACAACAAGGGGAGTCATTAAAGCTACTGAAAGCAAACGTCTCCAGCCTTGTTGGTGCATTATGGATTCAAATGGCAAAGCACAAGAGTGTCTCCAAAGGGTTTTTGATTCAAGGATAAATAGTGGTTCCAGGAGTCTGTCCCTTCAGCGTCCAGGCCCAGGAGAGCTTCCAATAAAGAATCTAATATGCTGACACGAGTTACACGAATCCAGCTGCTCTTTGCTAACTTTCATTGGCCAACTTCTTCCACCTTTTGTCAACGGGGTGTCAGAATGGGTGGACAGAGGCCCCAGAACATTGCATGTCACCTCCATCAACGCTGGGGCCGCTTTTGCTCACTGGTTTCTCCAAAAGATCTGTGTGGAGATGGCATGATGAGCTGTGCTCTCCACGGGGCTCCTACGCCTCCCCATTGGCCTTCCCGCCTCCCACTTTGGGATGCCTGCTGCCCTGGAAGACACAGTCCCTCCCTCCCTCCCTCCCTCAGGTTTGGGGTGCGTGATAGAATTTCTTCTCCTTTGCATTCTGTCAGCAATTTGTTTGGTGTCTGCTGTGTATCCAGTCCAAAGCAAAAGGAAAGACTTAGGTATACTCAGTTCTGGAAGATGTCTTATGTTACGTAGGTCCACGTATTTCATATAGAAGCATCCCTCAGTATTCAACTCTGTTCACTTCCTGAGTTTTGGAAAGTGATAGCAAGAAATTAGTTCTCAAAGGGTGTTCTGTCTCCAAACAGCCCTATTTCCAAAAAGTTTTATCTAAATCATTCAATTCCTGAGTAATGAAAAATAAGAACATATCAGAAAAAGGAGGAATTGATAAGATGCTTCCAGAAGAGCTAGCAAACCAACATCACAGCACAATATTAGTTATCTCCCTAAGGCTTTATTTCCAATTTTTAAAAACATTAATTTGATACAGGGTCCCTCCCAGGAATGGATTTTATGTATTTGTTAAAAATGCTTTATTGTGTCAAATATTAAAAATAACCGTAACCGAAATATTAAATCTTTAAAAATAATACAAAATTCCCATGACCTAAGAAACCAACCACTTCATTTGCTATATTTCCTACTAGTCTTTTTTTAATGTATTTCTATTTTATACATAACTGCACAACATAGATGGAATTTTATTGTCTTTCTCCCGTTTTTACCTTAAATCGTAAGCATAAATCACAAATTTCCCATTTTTACCTTAAATCATAAGCATCTATATAAATTTCATGCTTACGAATGTTTACTGATTCATGATATTCAATCTAGTAAATATGCCATAATTTACCTACCATTATTTGCTGTTATAAATATCTGCAATAAAGATCTTCACATGTGTATCAGTTTTTCCTTTGGTGGAATATTTCCTTAGGAAAATTTCTACAATTAGGATTATTGGTCTAAAGGGTCTTTTGAATATTATTTTATTATTTTTGGTAAATTAAAATGTGTTTTGTTTGGAAAATTTCACAACAGCTTTTGAAGTCATGGGGGCACGAGGGTGTTGCAAGACCCAAGGCTGGTGATCCTAGTGGCTGGCCAACGCCAGTCTGCTCAAGCTATATCACTGGCATAAGGACATACCAGGCTGACCTTTACACACAAAGGAGGGTTTTTAGGAGGCAGACAGAAAAAGAGACTCACGTCTAAAACAATACAGACATGGCATACAAATGACTAGACTAGCAAAATGATCTTTAGCCTTCATTGATTTTTGTTTTCTGCTGTTGTACAGCATGTTATGAAAATAGAGTTCCCAGCTTTCATTTACCTGTGACTCATCAGAAAATCTTTTCAACTATGTTCAGAGCCAGCAGCGGGCCTTATAAAAACAGGCACTCGACAAATATTTGTTGAATTGAATTGAAGGGAACTGAATTTTTATAATTTAAAATTTTTCTGATTTTTGCAGTGGACATATAGCGTGAGCAAGAAATAGACCACTGTTGTTGTAAGCACAGAGATCTAGGGGGGTTTTGTTACTGAGCATAACCAAGACTCTCTGGGCTGATATGCCACTTGTCGTGTGCTTTCTATGAAAAATGGCTAAATGTACAAAGGTATTGCATCATTGTTTATAGTTGCAAAATAAAAGAAACTGGAAATTATTAAGTAAAGGATGCAGTTCCACTCAATTTATTATATAATCATTAAAATGCATGTTTATAAAGACCTTGAAATTACATGTAGAATTCCTATAGTGTAAGATTAATTTTAAAGGGAAGACAATATAGATATAGATACATAAAAACATGGTTAACATTACATTAAAATTTATACATATGGAAAAGAAATAAAAGCAATGCAACAAAATAACGATAGCTTTAAATCTGAGAGAACAGAGTTGATTTTTGTCCTTTTTTCTACTTTTCTTAATTTTCTAAGTGTCTTTTTTGTTTGTTTTTTATAAATTTAGTTTATTTTTTATTTATTTTTGGCTGTGTTGGGTCTTCGTTGCTGCATGCGGGCTTTCTCTAGTTGCGGTGAGCAGGGACTACTCTTCATTGCGATGCGCAGGCTTCTCATTGCGATGGCTTCTCTTGTTGCGGAGCACGGGGTAGGCGCACAGGCGTCGGTAGTTGTGGCACGCAGGCTCAGTAGTTGTGGCTCGTGGGCTCTAGAGCACAGGCTCAGTAGTTGTGGCGCATGGGCTTAGTTGCTCCGCAGCATGTGGGATCTTCCCGGACCAGGGATGGAACCCATGTCCCCTGCATTGGCAGGCGGATTCTTAACCACTGTGCCACCAGGGAAGTCCCTTTCTAGATGTTTTTAAAGTGCGTGTCATTCTTTTTTTGGGAGATTATTTTATTTTATTTATTGGAGTATAGTTGCTTTACAGTGTTGTGGGTGCATCATTCTTATAATTAACAAAACTTTTGCAAAAGACCACTTTCCTTGGGAACCCATTTTTTTCTTATCTACTTCTTTTATAGTTATTTCTTCAAGAAATGTTTATTATTGAACACTTTCTGTGTGCTTCTTATGGTTCTCCACACCAGAACACAGTTGTGAACAATACAGACAATAATGTTCCTGTTCTCATAGAGCTTACATCTAATGGAAAATTATAAGCAGAAAATTTCCATAATAATCACTTATGTCAATCATTTTGAGACTTCTTGGAAGGAAAGGAAGGAGAGCGGTATCTATATAAATGGGAAATTGGACCTTGTTTTTTCACCAGATGTTTAAAGATCTGGGTTATTCGTTTTAATTAAAGTCATTTGCTAACCCTTTTAAAAAACTCTGCAATCACTCTTAAGAGTTGTGTCTATGTTTTGCAGTTTTACTTAATAATTGTTACTAAAATATACAAAATAAGTTCCAATCAGAATATTGCTAGAGAGTAACCAGTGTTCTCATCAAGATACTGACCATGGACATGTACAGTATGTGACAGGTATACATTTACTGGAATCCAAGTTTCACAGAAATGTTCAGCTTGATTCTCTGAACTCAGAATCAAAAGCTAGGCTCAAAATAGCAGAAAGACATTGGCCCACTGCTGAAGGAAATGAGGGTAACAGAGATTTCCTCTAGCTCTTAGGGCTATCTTCCTATGTTCTCCAAAGCCAGCAAGGAAAATTGCTCTGATTAACAAAGTTTTTCCCTGAAAGATGTACAAAACATGTAGGAATTAAAAATTAAAAATAATTAGTGGGGTACTCAATCTGGTTTTGAATAACTTTTATTGTTTTACCGATTATAAAAATAATATATGTTCTTTGTAGAAAATATGAATAATGCAGAAAATTAAGAAGAATATAAAGCTCATCTGTAATCCTGGCACAGGATTAAAGATAACCACTGTTATTATTATGGTGAACCTGTATGCAACCTTTCTTCTAGAGCAGGGGTTGGCAAGCTTTTTTGGCATAGGGCCAGATAATAAATATTTTAAGCCGTACAGGCAACTACCCACCTCTGGTTAGTGGGAGAGGAGATGTACACAACACCTAAATGAACAAGTGTGGCTCTGTTCCCACAAAACTGCGTTTACAGAAACAGGCAGCACCCCTGATTTGGTCCCGTCCACATTTTGCCGACCCCCTATTCTAGAGCGTTCAGTCTGGAGAGGGGCAAGCATGGACTTAGAAATTCGTATTTCCCCTCCTGCCCTTGACATTTCCATTGCCATCATCCTAACGGAAGACTCTCATCACTGTTCTCCATGTTCACTGGTCAACATTTACTGAGAGCCTATGGCTATGCGTTTGCGCCTAGGACACGTTAAGGGAGCACCCCCAGCCCCCAAGTTCCTGCCCTCCTAGGGTTACAGGCCATCAGGAAACCATTACAAATATGTCAATAATGACAAGTGCGCGCAGGAGAGCGGTAGGGTGCTCTGGGAGCGTATAACAGGAGGGCCTAAACCCATCGGAGATTCAGAGACAGTTTCCGTGGGAGGGTCAATGAAGCTGCGATCTGAATGATGAGCAGGGGTGGCCTGGCCCACGTGCTGAGAGAAGGGGGAACAGCAGATGTGAAAGTGGAAATGTGGTACAGCTCACATGGCCAGAGCACAGAGATACTGGACAGTCAGTGAGAGGAGCAGGTAGGAGCCAAAATGTGCAGGGCTTTTACACCACCTAAAGCATTTAGACTTGATCCCGTGGGCAGTGGGAAGCCACAAAAGAGTTTTAAGCAGGAGAATCATGAGATCAGCCTTATTCCAGTGGATCCTGAACTCAGTACCCACACCCCAGACCACCAGGAAATCTCCCTTTCAGTCCTTTCTGTGCATCGCCGCAGAGTAATCTTTTAAGTATCCTCATCTTGTCATGGTGCTGCTAAGACACCAGCACCCCGTGGATGTGAAATTAAGTCCAGACTCATAGGTCACCTGACACACCTCCTTAGTCTTGCTTTTCTTCAAAGAAAGTCATTTGCTTTTCCCTGTACATATCTCCTATTTCCCCATCTTCATGATTTGGTGCAAGCTGTTTTCTCTGTCTAGAATGTTCCATAGCACCAAAGAGGAACACTAGAACTGGTTAAGAATTTTATTTTTTCTAAAAGATTTAATTTCCAAAATTAAAAAAAATGTAAAGCCTAAAAGAATTAATAACAAACATGGCAATTTGTTACATCTTAATGAAAATATTTATAAGGAATGTAGAACTTTTTAAAAATCAGAAATATATTTATATGAAATATATATATGGAAAATAAAAAACACCTATAATCTTGCCACCCAGAGGCAATCATTGTTAATATGCGGGGCATTTTCTTACAATTTGTATTTTAGCAGCATTCAACTTGGAAAGTTAAAATGGAACAACCTAAATGCCAGAGTGCTTCTTAGGGAATGAGTACTTTCAACTTACCTGCTTTTTTTTTTTTAATTTGGCTTTTTAAAAAGAATAAATTTATTTTATTTATTTATTTTTGGCCACGTTGGGTCTTCGTTGGTGCTGGTGGGCTTTATCTAGTTGCGGCGAGCAGGGGCTACTCTTCATTGCGGTGCGCAGGCTTCTCATTGTGGTGGCTTCTCTTGTTGCAGAGCACAGGCTCTAGTCACACAGGCTTCGGTAGTTGTGGCACACAGGCTCAATAATTGTGGCTCGTGGGCTCTAGAGCACAGGCTCAGTAGTTGTGGCACACGGGCTTAGTTGCTCCGTGGCATGTGGAATCTCCCTGGACCAGGGCTTGAACCCCAGTCCCCTGCATTGGCAGGCGGATTCTTAACCACTGCACCACCAGGGAAGTCTCAACTTAACTGCTTTTAAACAGAAGAGTATAGAGTGTAAATTTTTCTGCAGTGAAAGCAGCAGACTTCCTCCCGTGCCCTGCACATACGTCATTTATGAAGAGAGTAAGGAAGAGAAGAGAAATGGGGAAAGAAGAGAAAGAAAGGGGAGCAGGATGGAGAGAAAAAGGCAGGGGAGAGCAGGGCATGGGCAGAAGAGCAGGAAGTAGAGAGGGCAAAGGAGGAGACAGAAGCAGATTGAGAGTTTCCGAAGAGACAGAGACAGAAAGAGACAGAGACATACTGGGAACGAGAAGCTTCCACACATTCTGAAGTGAGAGCTGAACTGTCTGTCTGTCAGCTGCTCAGGGCAAAAGGAAAATAAAGTGGAAACAGATGAAGAGAGATTCAAGTTAGGTAACAGCTAATTTGCCCAGAACTCAGGTCCCGGGAGCCCATGTACAGAGGGCTAAAGTGAAGATTTGTTTGAATATTTTTTTTATGGTAGCATAACATATGGAAAAGTGAACAGGTCATAAATGCACAACTTGACGAGTTTTCACAAAGTAAACACATTAATGGACCCGCTACCCAGGACAGGAAATAGGGCATTCTTAGTACCCCCAAATCTCCCAGTTCGTTTCCTATCCTCCACCCAGTAACGACACCTCAAAAAATAATTACTATCCTAGCTTCTACATAATGGATTAGTTTTGCCTGTTTGTTTTTGAACCTTGTATTACATTTACATGTAAATTAACTGAGATGGCACCATAAATACTTTTTAGGATCTGGCTTCTTTGGCTCAATATTATGCTTGTGAGATATGTCAGTGTTACTTTGGGCGCAATAGTTCATTGTCATTGACATCACAATGTTCTGTTGCATGAGTATATAACTATCCCTCTTACTGTTAATGGATATTTAGGATTGTTTCCAATTTATGGCCATTATGAAAAATGCTACTATGACCATTCTGGAACATGTCTTTTAGTGCACACATATTATCTTAGAATTATAATATCTCTTTTTCTAATATTTATTTATTTGGCTGTGCTGGGTCTCAGTTGCGACTCACGGGATCCTCACTGACAGCTGCGGCATGTAGGATTCAGCTGCGGCATGTAGGATCCAGCTCCCGGACCAGGAACCGAACCCTGGGCCCCTGCATTGGGAGCACGGAGTCCTAGCCACTGGACCACCAGGGAAGTCCCTATAGTATCTTTTTCAAGTCTGTAAGATCTTTAGCAGTGTCTCCTTTTCATCCCAGATAATAGTGATCTGTGCTAATGGGAGAAAATATTTGTAGTGTATTCCATAAGTGTTTAGAATATTTAAAGAACTCTAACAACTATAGAATATTTAAAGAACTCTAACAACTAAAAGACAAACAACCCAATCTAAAAATGGCCAAAGACTTGAATAGACATGTCTCCAAAGAAGATATATAGACAAGAAGCACCTTAAAATATGCTCAACATCATTAGTCATTATAGAAATGCAAATCAAAACCACAGTGAGATACCACTTCATACCAAACTAGGATGGCCATTATAAATAAAGCAAAACAAAAATAGAACCAGAAAATAACAAGTGTTGGTTAGGATGAGGAGAAATTGGGACCCCTGTACATTGCTGGTAGAAGTGTAAGATGGTACAGCCACTGTGAAAAACAGTTCGGCAGTTCCTCTAAAATGTAAACATAGAATTACCATATGATCCAGCAATTCCACTCTTAGGTATATACTCAAAAGAACTGAAAACAACTATTTGTACATGAGTGTTCGTAGCAGCAGTATTTACAATAGGCAGAAACACCCAAGTGTCTGCCAGTGAGTGAATGGATAAACAAAATGTGGTATAGCCACGCAATGGAATATTATTCAGCCATAACAAAAGAGTTTGGTTGCACAAATCTGTGAATGTACTAAAATCATTGAAGTGTACACTTAAAACACTTCTACTCAGGACCAAACCTGAAGTGCTGAGTGATTCACTAACCTCTAAGTGATCAGCCTATAGCTTATTTTGTACTGTCTCTGGGAGGATATGAATAAAAAGTGGTTATAAGAAGGGTATGTTTTAACAGACAGTAGAGCCGTAAATTAAAATACTAAAGCTCGGGCTTCCCTGCTGGCCCAGTGGTTGAGATTCTGCCTGCCAATGCAGGGGACACAGGTTCGAGCCCTGGTCTGGGAAGATCCCACATGCCGTGGAGCAACTAGGCCCGTGAGCCACAACTACTGAGCCTGCGCGTCTGGAGCCTGTGCTCCGCAACAAGAGAGGCCGCAATAGTGAGAGGCCCGTGCACCGCGATGAAGAGTGGCCCCCGCTCAACGCAACTAGAGAAAGCCCTCGCACAGAAACGAAGACCCAACGCAACCAAAAATAAATAAATAAAATTTAAAAAATAAAATTAAATGCTTTATAAAAAAAAATACTAAAGCTCTGGGTTAATTTCCCACCTTAAATCATGAGTCTGAAGTGAGGTTTGGGGTCTCCTGGAATAGCATCTGACTGTTCCTAAAGGGAAGGCTCATTAGCTTTGCTTAAACCATTATAATTTGCTTTCAAACCTGTTTGACTTCAGTTAGGAAAGTCATGCAGTTAACAAGCCTGATTGTGAAATATTTATACACCCTAATATAGCATTTACACTGCTGTTAAGATATGTTGATAATGTTGAGACTGGCTCAGGGCAACACTGCGTCATAAGGATCATGACAGATTTAATACGTATAGGGTTTTATTCATCTCACCCTTAAATGTTCTTTCTGCCTTTTAAAGGAAATATCCCTCCCAAGGCATTCTTTTATGCTTTTCCCTTCCTTTCATTCCAAAGCTTCTACACTTAATGCTGCTTCGGCTTCACCAGCTCAAGATCATTCCAGTGTATCTGACAAGAGCTCAAACTTTTAGAAAAGGGATGTTGGAATGCCATCTGCCTAACCATTAGATGTGTCCAGGCAGACACATTGTGGATTATCTTCAGGAAGGAAGAAAAATAGAAGAGAGTCTCAGAACTATTTATACAACTATACAGCAGGCTTTGGCCTGGAAAATAAGAAACTAGGACTTTAAGGGTTTTGATTGCATTTCCTCTTTCCGGTATTTCATGAAGTTTAAATTATAACCGTCTGTTTCAGAAGATATAAAAATCCTGAATTCCATCTCCTTCCATATTAACAGCATAATAACCCCTTGGGGAGTCTTATATCAGTGGAGGTTCTCAGTAATGACTCTCCTAAAATCACAGTGTAAAACAAGCACTAAGCTACATCTCATTGCCTCTCTACCTCATTTGCCTCTTGAATGTAGTGATGAAAAGGGCATCTAACTCTGAAATGCATCTCCTAATGGGGATGTTTTCCTGTGTACTAACAGTGACATTGTTTTCTGCTTGTTTAATGATGGTGTTGAGGACAGTAATCATGATGGTGATGATGGTAAAAGTTCTCTTTCCTCCAGCTCCTATTAAAGACCATTAAATTACCTACTATTTTGGGCTGATTCTTTTGCTCATCTTAACTTTTCAAAATATCTCCAAATTATTCCTGGTGAATTCAAAGCCATTTTACACTTGGCGATTAATTTAATTTGCTTTCATTCTTATAGCCTACAAGACATCGTGGGTGGGAAAAACACCACGCTGAAATTCACGGAACTGCAATGAGTCTGATGCCATTCCCCACTCTGTCACCCCTCCCCTCTCAGCTTGGTAGGTAATCCTTGGTGCATTTCCAATAAGCTGGAGGGAAAACATGGCATTGTAGCTGCATAAAATAACCTTTTCTGTGGTACAGAAAGTCACTGAGTTTCTTTTAGTTAATGTGCTAGGCTCCGATTTTCTCTCTCAATAGGCTTTCTCCATTCTTCTCTCAGAAACACTTCGTTTTCTTCTTCCCATTAATAAACCTTGATTGAGCATCCACTGTTTTCTAAGCACAGTGCTGGGTACTGGAGACACGGAGATAAACAAAACCTGGTTTTTATCCCTGAGTAACCAAAATCGAATATAGAACAAGCCATGTAAATAAATACTCACAACACAGTGAAACAAGAGCCTCATGAGAAAAAAAGTTGAATATTGTGGAGGAGGAATGATTCGTAAGCTCTAAAATCTTGTTTTTTCTTCAATCATGTATGGGTTTCTAGTATTTGATGGTGAATTTATTTTTATTTTATTATTTCATATACCTTTAAAATCTCTGTGTCCTCAAGGCTTATGTTTTTCACCTTTTATTATAACACTCTACCTTTTGTGGGTCTCACAGATAAATATAACCTTTTATTGCATCCATTGGATTTTTATTTGGGATCTAGAAAGCAGGTAGAGAGAAAGATTTGGAATGAGTGGTAATGCGGGCAAAAAGTCTTGCTGGCGTTGCTGAGATATGAAACAGAATATGCAGTTGTGTCCCACACCCTCCAATAAACATGCTTCAGGATCTTAGGAGAAAGGCACAACAAAATGAGTCAGAATGCCTGAGAGGGAAACCTCCCCTCTAGCCATAAAGAGAAAAGAGAAAAAGAAAACTTGGAAGGCTAGAGAGATTTGTCATGTATCTTTCAGGAGAACAACAGGACACACTCCCATATAAACAATTCACTAACTGCATCATTGTCAAGGTGAAGCATTTTTAAGAACTAAGATGAAAAGCAAGTGAAAGCTACTCAATACACTGTTCCTTCCTATCAGGTCCCTAAACCCATGGGGAGGCTAAAACCAGTGTCTTAGAACGAAATGTAAACACATGTGTTAAGGCCTTTGTCTGGGCCTGGGGATGGAGCCAGGGAAGAAAATACAGAAGTATATTACCTGAGAAAGATTAGAGAACAGAAAAGCTCTTCTTACCTTGAAAAGGTAATCACATTCTTGCATAACTGGAATCATTAACAGCTCATTGTGAGGGAAAGGGAATGAAATGAAATGAATACTAGAAAGAATTTTCTGGAAAGCATTTAAGGCCTTGACCAACTACATCATCCACCCTCAGAGTGAGATGTAGAGTTCTAGTCGCCCCACTGTACCTGAGGGGGGCCATCTTGAGAGGGATTCTTTGCACTGACTGGTGTTTAAGGCAGCCTGGTGACAAGTCTCAGGGGAAGAGTCAGTAAGCTTCAGTAATTTTTAAGTCAGTTGTCAGAGGCAATGGGTGAGTCTGAACACAGCAAGCTGTCTGTCCACTGGGGCCAACAGCCCACACTTGGGGGCATAAGTAGGGGGTTAGGGATGCTGGCTAGAGACTGCGGAAGGTCGAGACGCTTTGCCTGTGCCAAGTGGCCGCACAGCTGGCGGGGCTCAGCTGTGTGGTCAGCCCTGGGGCACTCCACAGTCTCCCCGCAAGCCCCCAAGGGTACCAGCGGGGGAGGACCCCGCAGACTTTGGGAAGCCTTTGTTCTGTGACTGCAACCAGATGTCACTGCTTCAGGGCCAGGCTCAGTGGGGTGGGGTTGGAAGGTGGGGAGGGCAGAAGGTTCAAGGGCCCAAGCAGTGGAAACAGCAGGGCAGGTACAGCCCTGAAAGCTACAGTGGAGGGCAGTGACTTCAGGTGGACATTCAAGTGAAGCACCAGGAAGTCCTTCAATGCGACAGACAGTCCAGGAGACCTGACAGTAGCTCCCAAGGAGGGACTTTCCATCACTCGCTCCACAGCGAAGGCAGCACAGGCCCTAAGGGCGGATGGGCAACGTTCTCACACTACACCACCTACTTCACGCTCTTCTGGGCCAGGAAAGGCAAAGTGACCTGCTGCTTGTGTTCTGACATCCACAGGATTTCATCCAGCCTGTTTCAATGAGGTGTTTTTACGCTGGCTGTTCATAATGGTGTCCCTAAACTTTCTTGATTGCGTGCTCCACCAATAAAAAATTTGAGCATGCACCCCAGTGTGCATTTATTTATTTATAAATGAATTGTAAACATAAACTCCTGTATGGTATGTGTGTTATAAACCATACACAAGAGTAGAAATGACAAAAAGGATGAGATTAAAAATATATATAAGTAGAAGTTCTGTTATTTCCTTCCAGTACCCCAGTAGGGTTTCTTGTGCATCTATAGGGTACAGGCGCCCACTTTGAAAGTCACAGAAGATGAAATAGAAAGCATGCATAAAGCACTCTGCCATGTATCCAACCATCATGGTTATCTCCAGAAAAAGCACTTGTACCACCATTTAAGTGGTGAGCTGAACCAACTGCTTTCTTCATGGAATATCCTTTTTACTTGAAAGAACAGCTGGCAACTAGGGTTATTCAGACTTGACTGCTTGGTGGGCATTTTCTTGAAAATGCACCAGGTGAGCTTGTCACACCAAGGAAAAGCAACAGATAATAGTTGTTTCTTTGAGCTTTTAAGCAAAAATGAGATTTTTAAAAATCTCGTATCAGGCATCATAAGCTTGACAGCATCCCAATACTTAAAGACTTTTCAGATGAGTTTGGTGTGGATAATAACGAATGTGGTTTTTTGATATTGTGTAATGAAATGGGTCAACATTTGGAAGAAGTCCACAACTCAGGGAACCAATATTTTCCAAATAGTCAATGCATGATGTTATAAAATTATGCAAGGGTATGGACAGAATATCCATTCAAAGTGCACGTGTTCCCCCTCTCCGCAATTCAAACACTGGAGCCTAATCCCCAGTGTGATGGTATTAGGAGGGGGACCTTGGGAGGTGATTTGATAGGTGATCCTGTCCTCATGAATGGGATTAGTGCTCTGATAAAAGAGGCCCCAGAGAGTTCCCTCACCCCTTCTGCCACCTGAGGACATGGTAAAAAGTCTGTGTACGAGGCTCTCATCAAACACTGAATCTGACAGTACCTTGAACTCGGACTTCCCAGCTTCTAGAACTGTAGAAATAAATTTCTGCTGTTCATAAGCCACCCAGTCTATAGTATTTTTGTTATAGCAGCTTAGTGGTAATGAAGTGATTGCACTCATTTAACCACTGGTTATAATTCATCATAAAGTTATAACAATTTTTTTCAGTTTAATTCCACAAAAATATATTCACTTTGTGTTCTTTCTCCATTTTTGCTTTTCTCTGAAATTGCCTTCTGTTCTTTGACCTACAGTAATATCTAAATCACTAAGAAAGGCCATAGGGCAGTCATACATCAAGAAGATGAAGAATTAAGATAAATAGTTAATTTAAAGGAGAACACTTTGCATGAATGTTTTATGAAGGTTTCTGAGGAAGGCAGTGGGGGGTTCTTCTGATTGGTTGCCTGAGTTCTACATTCATTTAATTCCTCAATGCTGTTATCTGCTTTGAAGGTAATGTGGGGATTTTTAAGTGAAAGCAAACAAACAAAAACCTTTATCACTAACATTACCAAAGCAGTATTGTGGAATCATCAACTAATCTAGAGTAAAAATAAGACTTTTCATACAAATTGCACTTTTCATTCCAATGCTGACAGTGTGCACTGCACAGATCTTTGCTCTGGATTTTGTAACTCTTATAAACCTTATCTTGGATACAAATAAATCTGTGGCATGTCTGGAAGGTAGCAGGACCACTGGAGATTAGGAAGGCTGTGTGGTAAAGACATTTTTTAAATTTATGCAAAATACTCTACTGTCATGCATACTGGTTTCCTGGGATTATTTCCATCCTCTTCTTTCAGTGCAAGACCCAATCATGTTTATACACAGTGTCTTGGCAAACACGTGGTATTTACCATGTCACGTACACTAGGATGAGAAGTTCAGTCTTGAACTGTACTGCCCAATATCGTAGCCACCAGCCATCTGTGGCTATTCAAATTTAAAAGTAAATTAATTAGATTTAAATAAAATGTAAAATTCACCTCCTCATTCTCAACCAGCCACATTTCAAGTGCACAAGACCTCATATGGCTAGTGGCTACCATACTGGAGAATGCAGATGTAGAATATTTCTTTTGTCACAGCAAGCTCTATTGAACAGTGGTTATCTAGAACACAACCTGTAGTTCTCAGTTTTTAATAGATGGCTGTATGATGATCATACCTGCTTTTTAAAGAATGTTAGTAATTTGAAAAATTAATTACATTCAAAAAATGAGTTTTTGGAATTCTGTTTACAAACTCCTGTTTTTAAACTTAAATAAAGTGAATACAGCAAAAGCATGTATTTTCAGACCAGCTTCTTCCAAGTTGCCTATTTCACTCTGCCAACATTCACTGACTCATTGGAAAGATATTTACGGAGTGCCTTCTGTGTGCCAGGTACCCTTCTGGGCTCTGAAACAAAACGAACAAAATCCCTGGCCTCATGGAGCTTACGGTGTACCCTGTGGGATGAGAGGCAAATATTATTTCTGTTTCCCGGTCCAGACACAAGTATCTGTATAGAGTATTATGTGCCAAAGCAGGGAACAAAGTGAGAAGATTCCAATTCTCATATTATTGCTCATTAGGAAGGCATAGAAAGAGGCAAATACTAACAATATAACTTCTGATTTTAAAAGACATTCTCATCATCAAAAACAAAACAGCCTTGCAAAAAATTTTAAAATACTAGTCCTGAAAAACCCTATTTGCCTGACAAAGTGTGCCAGGAACTTATGCACATTTTCCAATGTCACCATCTTCCTTCATGGGATCAGAGTATAGACAGCTAGAAGTGGTTTTAGACTCTTCTGTTCCAGCTTCCCTCCCAGAACATCCAGCCAGGTAACCCTAGCATTTCAGCCCTAGCTGTGTACTTTGGATAGCAGAAAGCGCACCAATTTAATGAACAGCAGGGACACATTTTCATCAGTCCTAACTTTTATTATTATTATTATTACTACAGTATTACATATCTGTAGTTAGAAGTTTAGAAACAACAGATAAAAATGAAAATATTAAATTAGTTGTATTCCTGATACCCAGAGAGATAATCACCAGAAGCGTTTTGATATGTATTCTTCAAGAATTTCTCTCTCTTTCTCACTCTCTCTTTCCCACATATATATTATATATATATAATGTATATAATATATATGTATTTCTATCAAACCAAAATGGCACCATTTGTATCTCACTTTTTTTTTACTTAACCATATAGTACAAATGTATTTTCATTCAAATAAGTATGACTCTCCATCACCGTTTTTTTTTCTTGGTCACGTCACACGGCTTGCAGGATCTTCGTCCCCCAACCAGGGATCAAACCCAGGCCCCTGGCATTGAGAGCACCGAGTCCTAACCACTGGACCACCAGGGAATTCCCTCTCCATCATCATTTAATAGCTGTGTAATATTACATGCACTGACTATATTCAATGAGTTATTTAAGGTCTTGTTGTTGAAAGTTTACATTATTCTAAATGTTTCACCATTATAACCAATACACCATTAAACATCCTTGTACATATATCTTTGTGAAGTTGACTTAATTTCAGCGATCAAAATTTAGAAGTGAAATGCCTGGGTCAAAGGTTTGGTACATATTTAAGGCTTTTCATTTAAATCACCAAATTCTGTCCCAGAAAAACTGAACATCTACCCTAATTCCAGCAGTTATGAGAATGCCCCTTTCCCCAGGACTTACCCCCAATACTCTTCTTGGGAGAACTTTACCTTTTTCCTCGTTTTCACTCATTTGTGCCCAGCTTGCCCCTGGGACAGCCGTTCTAGTGTTTGAACAAAACTGTCACGTCCCAACAGAGTCTCCCCCTGTTTAGACCTCACCTCCCTCCAGTATCGATTAATAAATTATTGTCAGCCTGGCACCTGGAGGATCAATAGTTCTGTTCTTGATCTTTTACTGCTCAACATTCTAATAGATGACTTGGAGGAAGTTATAAAAAGCATGCTTGCAAACTCTGCTCAACGTTTATTTAGTACCTACCAGATGCCAGGCACGATGCCTTGTTCTTAAGACATAAATACAGACGAGCTCTCTTCCCTGCCCTGGAGGACCGCATGGTACTATCAGAGCGAGGAGAGTATGACGAGGCTGGACCAGGTGATTGATTTCCAGCATGGCTCACATAGGAAATCGTAATATTTGTGGCAGAGGGCACCGGCCACCCCATCCCTTCCACAGGCTGTAGCACGCTGATTGGGAGACTCTGCTCCATTCAACAAATATTTATTGAGCACTGACTGTGTGTCAGGCTGTGTTCTCCAGAACGATCCCCTAGAAATTAGTTTTTTTTTTTTTTTTTTTTTTTTTTTTGCAGTACATGGCCCTCTCACTGTTGTGGCCTCTCCCGTTGCGGAGCACAGGCTCCGGCCGCGCAGGCTCAACGGCCATGGCTCCCAGGCCCAGCCGCTGCGCGGCATGTGGGATCTTCCCGGACCGGGGCACGAACCCGTGTCCCCCGCATCGGCAGGCGGACTCTTAACCACTGCGCCACCAGGGAAGCCCTAGAAATTAGTTTTTTTTTTTTTTTGCAGTACATGGCCCTCTCACTGTTGTGGCCTCTCCCGTTGCGGAGCACAGGCTCCGGCCGCGCAGGCTCAACGGCCATGGCTCCCAGGCCCAGCCGCTGCGCGGCATGTGGGATCTTCCCGGACCGGGGCACGAACCCGTGTCCCCCGCATCGGCAGGCGGACTCTTAACCACTGCGCCACCAGGGAAGCCCTAGAAATTAGTTTTTTTTTTTTTTTGCAGTACATGGCCCTCTCACTGTTGTGGCCTCTCCCGTTGCGGAGCACAGGCTCCGGCCGCGCAGGCTCAACGGCCATGGCTCCCAGGCCCAGCCGCTGCGCGGCATGTGGGATCTTCCCGGACCGGGGCACGAACCCGTGTCCCCCGCATCGGCAGGCGGACTCTCAACCACTGCGCCACCAGGGAAGCCCTAGAAATTAGTTTTTGAAGTGTACTGCCCTCTCCCCCAGAACAGACACAGCAGAAACATGTTTCCAGTACACTCATACCCAAGTGTCCCCTGCTTTAATGCTGCCTTTCCTGGTGCCATTATTTGTTTTCTCTGACAATTTCCCAAGAGAACTTCTGGCTGACTAATATAAAACCGAATGCATTTTGTAGAGTTCTAGGATGCAAACACATTAACCTTAAAGGGAGATAAGCTGTTTCGAATCCTTTTGGGTGGGGAATGAGGCAGTGTATAAATACCTAAGATGGTAATTCCAAAACTCCACTATGAAATATAAATTAGTCTGGAATAGAAAAAGAAATGCTCCAAACTCTAAAACATTCGGCACTTGGTGATTGACAGATGATTCCGTTACTAATATTAAACCTCCAGAAACTTCTAAACTGTACTCTGAGATCAGCTCTCCCCTATGTCCTATTTCCTTCTGTGCCACGACAGTCAGGTCTCAGATTTGCGTTTTCCTCAGAGAATGGGGTTGTATGTTCCGGGAAATCCTCGTGTCTGACAGGATTTAACATGAGAAACAGCTCTCCGCTGTGGGCCTCCTGGTCAGATGTCCTGGCAGGGCCAGAAGGACGTAGAAAAGTTTACTGTGCTTTGAACTGTTGGGCGTTGGATGCCAAAATCAACAGCCCTTCTTTCCAGAGGAGAGCAATTAGCTTGTGATTTGAAGGTTGAAATAATGAAGCATCCCTCGTTCAATTTCAGGTTTCAATATTTTACTCTTTGCATCGGTGCCTGACATTTTGCTGGATGTCACAATAGTTTGTGGTTGATTGGAGCAGAACGGTTGATTTTTGTCTCTGTGTTTTATGAACCATGTCCCACTCACTAGAGGTCTGACAGTGTGTCTTAGGGCTGGCTTTGTCTTCTCACTTTCCTTTCCAGAATCTTAAAGGGAAAGAAACCATGTGCCTGTCTCCCCATCCCCTCACTGGTCACGGCCATGAGTGGTTACCAACATTCTAAGCCTTCATTTTCCAAATAAAACTTTGTTCATACGCTCCACAAACAGCCACCCCTGAGGCTACCCTTGGGCCTAGAAGTGCAAACACACCGGCAGTGCAGGACAGTTCACTCAGGAGGACGGCAAAGGGGAAAGGCCACGCAGGCCCGGGCAGTGGGCTGGAGGCTATTTCCTCAGGGAATTCCAAGGCCTCGGTTTGGAAGGGGAAGCACCCAGCAGCCCTAGGCAAGACCCCATAGCCTGTGGGCTTCTTGTTCTCTGAGGAAGGGCCAGGCTGAAAGTGACCAGAGGGGGCTCTTGAGAGCAGACAGCCCAGCACAGGGGCACATCTAGTTTGAGTATATGGGCCATGCTGCAAACATACACACACACACACACACACACACACACACACTCACACACACTCACACACACTCACACACACACTCTGGCTATACTGCGAGACTGTTCACTCTTTCTTTTAATTAAAAGTTTTATTGAGATAATCGTAGATTCAAATGCAGTTGTAAGCAATTAATACAGAACTTGGACATGTTGGCTGGAGTGTCCACCCACATACATGAAAGGTCCTTCCTGGGGTAAGACGAGAAGAGTGACAGGGTAGGCCCCGAGCAGAGGCAGGGGATTCTAAATTGGAACATGCTTGCCATGTCATTGCGATGTTATATTTGTCAAGGAAGGAGCATATGAATACCATTTAACAGTTTGTTAACTTGATTTATATCTGGATTTATAGACCTATGGCATGTGGGCCTCCCTTTGTACCTTTCCCCTGCAGCCCTGCAAAGGTTAGGGGTGAACCTAGGGCTGGAGGGGAGTTTATTCCTAAGTTAATTACCCCTAGAGATAGTTTGAAGGTTCTGAAACCTATCTAGAGCACCCTGTTGGGTCCCAGAAAACGTCCTATCCCTCCCTTGGATAGCCTTCTAAGGGTCCGGCAGCCAGGGAAGGAGTTTGCTAGGAGTATTGGGGATGGTGTGTGGAAAACTGGGGTTTGGGGAAAGATTCTCTTGGTAAGAGTGAAATGAAGAACTCTTGTTCCCGCAAGATAAATGATCCATGTCTTTTCCTCTGCTTTGGTTGTTTCTTTTGTTCTTGTTCTTTTGGGATTTCCCTTAGCATCCAAGTAAGATTTCATATGAAAAACTCCTATATGTCTTGGCTAAGCTGAGAGGCTAAGGGGGAGGTGCACTTGTGGGCTTGAGTAAGTGGTGAGGTCAGCGCCCTGGGACGAGGACAGAGGCAATAGCCAGGGCAGGTGGAGCCCTGGAAACATTTTGTGACCTCTGCTACCTACAGCAGCTTCAGGAAAGCAGGGTCTGTTCCTGTCCCACCCCCGTGCCCAGGGCGTGTGTGTGCTCAGACAATGTTTGTTCAATGAACGAACAAATGTCCTCATCTAGCCCGCTACACCAAGTAAACACTCAATAAATTGTTGAGTTAAAGAATTATTCTCAATTAAATAGTATTAATAACTGTGATTAATAAAAAATATTAATGTTACCTGTAAATATATTATAATTATATAAATAATATGCATACATGGTAATAAAATTAAAATATAATTAATTGTTAATTTAGTTAAAATTTAAATAGTAAACAATTTATTTAGACCATTTCATTGAATTTATTTAAACTAAATTCACTCCTACAAAGC
The DNA here is from genome assembly GCF_000442215.2 of Lipotes vexillifer. Taxonomy (NCBI): domain Eukaryota; kingdom Metazoa; phylum Chordata; class Mammalia; order Artiodactyla; family Lipotidae; genus Lipotes; species Lipotes vexillifer. The sequence goes on along the minus strand of NW_006785403.1, from coordinate 113,443 downwards.
TTCACCACTTCATCTAAAGAGAGAGAAAAGCAAATCATGTTACCAAACTGAAAAGAGGGGGGTGATTTAAAATAGCTGCAAGCAACTGCATCATAATTCCTTCCTGGTTTTCGCATACGGAGCGCTGTGTTCTGAATTGTGTGCAGTGCCCTTGATGGACGTGCCCTTCCGTAAGATGTTTGCTTGAATTTGCAGAGCAAGTCAGCCACCAAGATAAACACCATTGCTTCCAGGCCAGGCCTTCCAAGTAAGGCTCCTCAGGTTGTCTCTTCATATATTTATTTCAGGCTCTTGCAAAGGTCCCTAAATTGCTGTCTCAGTATACGTGTTTGCAGTATTTATGCTTAAGGTTAACAGCTCTACTCTTTTTTTTTTTTTTTTTTGCTACAAAGCATTTTATTAATAAAGTCCAATATTGTTAAATAAATATATAATGAGTAACGTGTTTAATGTATAGCATTTTTTTTCCTCCAGTAGAGATGATCAACATTATTCACATCATTATTGGATTTTTGAACGAGCACCTAACTGCAATGCATTCTTATTTAGGTTCAGTAGAGGACCTGTCAAGTTTCTCTCCAGCCCTAAAATAAGTGATGCAATTCTATAAATTGAAACTGAATTATTCCCAAACAATAGTGGGCATGTACGGCTCTACTATTTTATCAAATTTACCAAGTGCTATGTATCTGATCTTCAGCCAGAGTTTATTGGTACATTACCATGACTCAGTGCAAGGCATTCTTATGCATATTTATCCACATCAATTAAAAATGATAAGACGTATAGATCAATGGAATAGAAATGAGAGTCCAGGAATAAACCCATATATCTACAGTTAATTGACAAGGATGTCAAGACAATAAAATGGGGAAAGAACAGTCTTTCAACAAATGGTATTGGGACAGCTGGATATCCACAAGCAAAAGAATGAGCTGGACCTCTATTTTATAGCATATACAAAAATTAACTAAAAAATAGATCAGGGATTCCCTGGTGGCGCAGTGGTTAAGAATCCGCCTGCCAATGCAGGGGACACGGGTTCGAGCCCTGGTCTGAGAAGATCCCACGTGCTGCAGAGCGACTGAGCCCGGGTGCCACAACTACTGAGCCTGTGATCTAGAGCCCGTGAGCCACAACTACTGAAGCCCGCGCACCCTAGAGCCCGTGCTCCGCAACAGGAGAAGCCACCGCAATGGGAAGCCCGCCCACAGCAACGAAGAGTAGCCCCCGCTCGCCGCAACTAGAGAAAGCCCGCGTGCAACAACTAAGACCCAACGCAGCCAAAAATAAATAAATAAATTTATTTAAAAAAAAATAAAAATAGATCAAAGACCTAAATTTAGAAACTAAAATTATAAAATTCTTAGAAGGAAATGTAGGGGTAAATCTTCCTGACTTCAGATTTGGCCCTGGATTCTTAGAAATTACATTTAAAGTACAAGCAACAAAAGAACAAACAAATTGGGCTTCATAAAAATTAAAAACTTTTGGGCTTCCCTGGTGGCACAGTGGTTGGGAGTCCGCCTGCCGCTGCAGGGGACACGGGTTCGTGCCCCGGTCTGGGAAGATCCCACATGCCGCGAAGTGGCTGGGCCCGTGAGCCATGGCTGGTGAGCCTAGGCGTCCGGAGCCTGTGCTCCGCAGCGGGAGATGCCACAACAATGAGAGGCCTGCGTACAGGAAAAAAAAAAAAAAAAAAAAAAAAATTAAAAACTTTTGAGTATTAAAGGGCTATCAAGAAAGTGAAAAGACAATGTACACAATGGGAGAAAATATTTGAAGAAACATGTATCAGATAAGAGACTTGCATCCAGAACATATAAAGAACTCTTGGAACTCAACAACAGAAAGACAAACAACTAAATTTAAAAATGGGCAAAGAGCCTGATATTCCTCCAAAGATATATAAATGACCAACAGGCTCATGAAAAGATGCTCAGCATTATTAGTCATTAAGGAAATGTAAATCAAAACCACAATGAGATATACTTCACACCCAGGAGGATGGCTACAATTACAAAAATAAAATAAACAAAAAAATAACAAGTGTGGGCAAAGATGTGGAGAAATTGGAACCCTCATTCATTGCTGGTGAGAATGTAAAATGGTTCACTTGCTGTGGAAAACAGTTTGGCAGTTCCTCAAAAAGTTAAAAATAGAATTACCATATGATCCTAGACTGAAAATAGACACTCCAATAAATACATGTACATGAATGCTCATTACCACACTATTCACAATAGCCAAATGGTGGAAACAACCCATATGTCCCTCAATGGATAAATGGATAAACAAAATGAGGTATATCCACACAAGAGTATCTAACTCAGCCATAATACTACAGTGCTATCTGCTGTATCCTACAATGTGGATGAGCCCCCAAAACATGATGCTAAGTGAATGAAGCCAGACACAAAAGGTCATATTGTGTATGCTTCCATTTATGCAATACGTCCAGAATAGGTAAATCCATATAGACAGAAAAGAAAATTAGTGGTTGCCAGTGGGCATGGGGAGGGGGAATAGGGAGTGACTGCTTAATGGGTACAGGGTTTCCTTTTGAGGTGATGCAACTAGATAGAGGTGATTGTTGCACAACATTGTAAGTGTACTAAATACCACTAAACTCTATACTTTTATTTTATTTATTTATTTTTTGGCCATGCTGCGCGGCTTGTGAGATCTTTGTTCCCTCACCAGGGGTCGAACTGGGGCACTCAGCAGTGGAAGTGCAGAGTCCTAACCACTGGCTGCCAGGGAATTCCCTGAATGCTATACTTTTAAATGGTTACTTTTATGTTATGTGAATTTTACTTCAACAAAATAAAGGGAAAAAAAGGCAACAACCAGACCCTTCCTTGCCCCTCTCCCAGGTACCTCTGTGGAGCTGCTTCTATGGGAACGAGCCTCAGGCTCCACAAACTCCTTCAGGTGCTCAGCCCATCCTCAGGGGGCAGGAAGCACAGTGCAGCCCTGTCCTACCATTTATTGGAGTTTAGGGAAAAAATCACACACACCAGGGCAGTTCCTGGTCTCCCTGTGCCCCCCCTCTTCGTCTCCCCACCAGCCCTCTGCTAAGCAAATCTTGGACGTTGTATCAGGACTGGCTACACAATTTGGGGAATCCAGTGCAAAGTGAAATTGCCAGGCCCTCTGTGAAAAGATTACGAATTTCAAGATGGGGATAGCAGAGCATCCAAAGAAGCATAGGGCTCTTCATTTCTGAGCATGGTGTTCTGTCTGCCCAGGTCATGTGCCCTGGTGGTACCCCACCCCTGTCTCCTGTTTCTGGCTCCGTCGTCACTTTATAGCACTGTATAGACCCCTCTCTGACAACAATGAATGTTGTATCCTGTCCAAGCTGCCTGGGACCACTCAGCTGTCCCCCCAGAGCCACCTTCCAAAGCCAGATCAGTTTAATGTCCTCCCAGCCTTTCCCCTCTCACCCCCTCCCTCACATTGCTTGGCATTCAGTTTGCCTGAGAACTTCAGTGGGCCCAACAGAAACCTTGGCTGCCTCTAGAACTCACTATAGGAACAGGAGAGATGGGCCCTGAATGTGAGGGGGCTGGGAGGAAGCATGGCAAGACTGAGGCCCTGAATCAATGGAGGGGGTCAGGCCTGGTGGTCTCTAAGTCCCCTTAAAACCCTGAGAGTCTATATTGAATCTAGGCCGACATATACTGTTATCCCTATTTTCACAGATGAGTAAACTGAGACTCAGAGAGGTTAAGTAACTTCAGCAAGATCACACAGCTGGATACATGTTTCATTTTGAGTCTAAATGTAACTTAGGAAAACTTAAGACATCTTTACTCTTGGTAATACTGGATAATATATAGTTACCTGCTAGAACTCTGTTAAGATCAGGACTGTTTTTTTCAAATAGCTTTGCTGGCTAAGTTTCAGTTTCCATTTTCTTTCTTTCTATCATTTATCTTTCCCTTTTTAGTAGTTTTATCTGATCCTGTTTATTATAATTGTTCATTTGTGCCCTTGAACCTGATTAAGATACACAAGTTATTCTATGGCAGATATTCCTAAACGAGAAGTTTAAACAGATTTGAAGGTTAGCGTCATGTGTATTTATTCTAGCATTAAGCAAAATGCATCTACTTTATTATTATCATAAAGTTTCCCAGTAGCTGCTTCGGTATCTATGCATCCATGGCTTAACTTACCCCATCTATACATTCCTTGACATGAAAAGGCCACCAGGAATCTCTGACGCCCTAATCAGCCTATTGTGAATGAACCATATCCAGGATTTCTGCCTTTGTCAGAAAAAGGACTGATTGAGAACTTCCTGAACTTGCTGATATTCTGGCCGTAAAGTGGAGGAAAGGAGCCTGTGAGCCTCGTCATTCACAGCTTATTCTCAAATCTATCAAAGCCAAAGAGGCCAAGGACTCCATGGGACAACATGAACTGGAAAGTGTGAGGAAAGGACTCGAAATAGTGACCAAGTGGTTAGGAAGCTCTTCAGACTTGACAGCACTTAGGGAAAAGAAAGATTGAACTTCTATTTAGATAACCAACACATACTTCAGACACTAAATCATTAAGGTATTTAAACTCTAAAAAATTTCTGCTTGAAACTTGAATCCTTGATGACCCTGTATTTTTTTAAATTAATTAATTAATTATTATTATCTTTGGTTGCGTTGGGTCTTTATTGCTGTGCACGGGCTTTCTCTAGTTGCGGCAAGCGGGGGCTACTCTTTGTTATCGTGCACGGGCTTCTCATTGTGGTGGCTTCTCTTGCTGCAGAGCACGGGCTCTAGACGCACGGGCTTCAGTAGCTGTGGTTCGCGGGTTCAGGCTCAGTAGTTGTGGCGCTTGGGCTTAGTTGCTCTGAGGCATGTGGGATCTTCCCGGACCAGGGCTCAAACCCGTGTTCCCTGCATTGGCCGGCAGATTCTTAACCACTGTGCCCCCTGGGAAGTCCCATGACCCTGTAGTTGAAAGTACATGGTTTTCCTTTCCAAAATTAATATATGCCCCATTTTGACAATTTGGAAAACAGATGAGAGGAGGAGAAAAAAATTCAAATTGTAATTTCACCATTAAAGATAACTCCTCTTAACGTCTGCAGGTATTCTTCCCCATTTCTTTTTTCTACTCATATTTTTTGCATATTATCTTGACCATGCTACTTGTAAAATTTTATACCCTGCTTTTTTTCACTTAACATTATATTATAGCATTTCCCTGTGTTGGTACAAATTTTACCGACCCCATTTTTGTAATGGTTATGTAATATTCTCTCATTTGAATATAATGCATTTGCCGTTCACTTATTTTTGGACATTAATATTACAAATTATCCTGTTATGAACATGTTTGCATATAAAGTTTGTGTTTTTGTTTGTTTGTTTTTTAGAATTATTTCCTTAGGAATCATTCCCAGAAATAGGTATATAGTCAGGCATTCCGTATCTGTGTGTTCTGCATACACAATTCAACTAACCTCGGATCAAAAATATTCGGAAAAAATAAATTTCAGAAAGTTCCAAAAAGCAGAACTTGAATTTTCCATAGGCTGGCAATTATTTACACAGTATTTACATTGCATTAGGTATTATAAGTAATCTAGAGATGATTTAAAGTATACGAGAGGATATGCATAGGTTATAGGCAAATACTATGCCGTTGTATATAAGGGACCTGAGCATCCTCAGATTTAGTAACCAAGGGGGTTCTGGAACCTATACTAAATGGTACAAAAAGTTTTAAGATTCTTGACACATAGTGTCACGTTGCTTTACAAAATGATTGTAGCAGTTTACACTCTAAAGCAACCTATGTAGCATCAAGTTTCCTAGCAAAATCAGTTACTTAAAGTTGTTTGAAGCAAATATTCCCTTAAAAGAAGTTTCCCACACATCTAATTTATACAAAAATGTCCTTTATTTTACCTATGCCTCTGAAAGGTTTTTAGCAGTTCACTACTGTGACCATATTTGAATTTAAAAATCAAGCTTTAATCAGTTTATTTGTGTGACATGGAGGCCTAAAGAGGAGTATAGAATGTGGTCTGTGTCCCATAGGATAGACAAGAATTACGTATAGAAATAATTGGGGGAAAACAGCATTGCTGAACTGGGTGGTAAGGGCCCCCACAGTTCAGAGGGAGATGAGACTCGTGGGGACTGGAATGCCTGGGGAGACAGGTGAGTTCTATTCCTCTGGAAGTGGTGGAATCTGACACTGAAGGATGGTAAGACCTAGATAAACACAGAGGAGATGAGGAGGGCCTTCGAGACTGGGAAAACAGGATTTACAAAGAAGGTTTGCCATAAAAGGAAATGAGGAGACAGTAGGCTAAAATTTACAAGTGATGTAACCTACATTTGTACACTAAATTCTGATGTTCCATCTCCTGATTTGTACTCAGAGAAGTCAGTCCACATAAGCTCATCTGATTTTAGAGCTAGAAGAGATCTTAGCTCAGCCCAATATCTCCCGTATTCTATATTTTTCAAAGGAGGAAGTAGAAAAGAGTGAAGGATTAGAAGCTATATGTTCTAATTCCTAGGACAGTGCTTTTTCTATGGGGTCCTACACTCCGGCACACCAGATGGGAATCTGACAGAGATCAGGTTTATTTAATGCCTTATATTTATATGTTTAAACGCACACCCACAACATTCTTACAGGGCCTGGGAAAATAACTGGGGGGAGGGGGGTGCCAGGTAGGAGTGATTATATAGATGTGAAGAGGGGACTGAGTTTTCATCAACTTTAAAGTTTAGTTCCATACCCGTATTAGAATATTTTTTGTGGAATGATTAAATGGTGTGACTAAATATTAGAGCTATTTATGTCTTGCATACTTAAGTATATTTAAAGAAAGAGTGCAAATATAATCATCATACAAATTAAACTTTTCCTTTAAGTCTTAATAGAAGTCACTCTGCTAAATTTTATGAGGAATGCAATAAATAATAAGATGGAGGGTGTAGCTCCAGGCAACTCACAATTTAACTGAGAAAATAAGATTTAGAAACATATATCTACAATGTGCATACAGATACACAGATAACTTTGATACAGATAACTTTTACCTATCTTCTATCACATAATCAGTGTCTTACAAAGAGTAGGTACTCAATACATATTTGCTAAACAAATAAATGAAGGAAGGAAAAACCATTTCCAGGTGGGATAGCAATGGGAGAGTTCCTGAAAGAGTGAAGATTTGACATTGGTCCTTGAGTGTGGTTAAGATTTAGAAGAATTAGGAGGATGTAAGAAACATTACAGACAAGGAATGAAACGGAAGTCTAATGTGCCTATTTTTGGCAAGTTAGATAAACGTGCTCTCTGATCACTAAAAATTAACTTTCTTAAACAGATAACTGTGGTATACACAGAGGCATGTGTACATACACATAGGATAAAATTAACAGTACACCTCACCAAGAGGTGATTTTTAGGGCTAGAGGAAAAATACATTCTAAAAGATAGCACTGAAAAATAAACTGTTTGTCCTCAAAAAAAATAAACACAACAAAGCAAAAAACACACCCTGAAAACTTTTCCTCAATTGTGTTGCTATAAACTAGAATAGTCTGGAATAGAAAATATACCATTTCCTGAACAGCCTAAGGGATATTAATGACTAGTGATCACATAGTTGCAAAATACTGGTGGATACTGATTCTCTCCTGGTGTAAAAGATATGTCAGTTCAGTTCTGTGAGATTGCGTGAGGGCAAAGGTGTTACAAATATACACAGATCACTCACTCTACACACAATACCTTTGCCCCAAATAACCTTCTGCACCTTTTATACAGTGAAAGAATTACAGCTACTATTCTAGGCACTAGTTCCTAAAATATAAAGGCATTCTTTCCTCTTTGAAGAATTTTAAACTATAGGTAAAGACGTGCTATTTATAGATGCAGAACACATGTAAAGAGTTTTTGTTATAACTTTTTTTCTCTGCTAAAAGCATTTGTCTTATTTTGAGTGAAAGGGGGCTTACTAGTTATTTAATCTAAATCCTGAAAGTTGTTTGTACATGTGTGTAGATATATGATAACACAGTGTGAAGGACAGGAGGTAGGGGTGTTTACAGTCTCTAAGTGGTAAATGAAGCTACATATTCCACGACAAAGGAACCTAAGCAGTAGTAAATCAACCTATATATAACAAGGTTTCTACATTTTGTATGAAGTGGAAACATTAAATAAAGTAGAATGAAAAGTTAGGGATGTGTATTGTATCCCTATAGAAAGAACTGGGGGGGGGGGCAGGGGGTAAGGCAGGGGCAGGATTACCCAAATGACTGAGGGAGAAGCACAGCAAATCTTTTCCCTAAACAGCAACAATAAAATTGGACAAAATTATCAAAAACAACCATCTCAGTACTCTGTAAATACAAAAAGTTGAGAAGAATTTATCTGAGACAACTATTGAACTTCAGTGAGATCAGTGGAAGTTTGTGGCATTTTAGCCTGGGGCTGCTCCCAGCCACCCCTTTCCTCAGCTTCATGGAGAGGCAGAGTAAGTGATGAGAGACAGCTGCTAGAGCAGGGCAGCATCCAGTAACATATAAAAAGAATGATACATTATGACCAAGTGGGATTTATCCCAGGAATGTAAGGTTGGTTCAACATCTAAATATCATTTAATATAATACACCATATAATAGAATAAAGTGCATACACCACATGATCACCTCAAAAGACCCAGGAAAAGTATAGGACAAAATCCAATACCTATTCATGATAAAAACTCTCAGCAAACTAGGACTAGAAAGGGACCTCTGCAGTCTATTAAAGGGCATTTGTGAAAAATGTACAACTAACATCATACTCAGCAATGAAAGTCTGAATTTTTTCCCCACTAAGCTGGGAATAAGGTAAGGATGTCTACTCTTACCACTTCTATTCAACATTGTGCTAGAAATTCTAGCCAGTGCAGACAGGGAAGAAAAACAAGGCATACTGATCAGAAAGGAAAAATAAAACTTGTCTTTATTCAGACTCATGATCCTGTACGTAAAAAATCTTGAAACACACACATACACAAACACTCACACAACTAGTAGAATGAACAAGTCAGCAAGGTGCAAACTGCAAGATCAACATACAAAAATCAATTGTATTTCCATATACTAGCAATAAACAATCCAAAATTAAAATTAAGAAATCAACATAGTCTTAAGTTAAAAATGTAGCACCCACAAAACTACAGTGTATAATATATATACCCTGCACAAATATACACACATATATGTGTGCATACTCAAACACATACAATCACAGGAAAATATTGGAAATAAATTGTGTGAGTTACCTCTAGGCAGTGGAATTATGGCTTACTTAAAAATTTTAATTTTAATCAAATTTTTTTTATTAATCAAAATTTTAATAGTGACTGTGTGTGGCTTTTATAGTCAGGAAACACGTGGTAAATTATTCATTATCTAGATGGTATAATGGTTGAAAACAGTGTAGGGTGGCCAATCAGGGTTTGAAACATGTATCAGTCACCTTCTAGCATGAGACCTTGGAAAAATAGCTTAACCTTTTAGTCTCGCTTTTCTCATCTATAAAATGGTGTATACCATTTTATAGAATGTTACGAAGATTAATTGGCAGGTGGATTCTTACCACTGCACCACCAGGGAAGTCTGATTTTGTACTCTTCTTTAGGAACATTTCTGTCTGAGGATGACCTTGCTTGCATTTGGCTGTGGCCCAGGTTTCCTTCAGAATGCATTGACAAACTGACTCTTGGGACACCTTATGACTCTGCAAGCCATTTCAAGTTGATTCTAACCAGCTTCACTCTCTAATATTTTGAAAGGTCAATATATTGAGGTAACAAATTCAGAAAACCCATTCTCCATTAGGCTTGCGTTCCTTTTACAAATCTTATTATTCTATTTTATATATAGTTTTAAGGGGACTTTGATTAATGTTTTGTCCCATTGACAAAACCAGTTAATTAAGCAACTTTAGGGACTTCCCTGCTGGTGCAGTGGTTAAGACTACGAGCTCCCAATGCAGGGGGCCCAGGTTCAATCCCTGGTCAGGGAACTAGACCCCACGTGCCACAACTAAAAGATCCCGCATGCAGCAATGAAGATCCTGTGTGCCGCAACTAAGACCTGGCACAGCCAAATAAATAAATAAATAGTTTTTAAAAAGCGACTTTAAATGTGCTAAACTCCATTCATAAATTAACAAATTTTATTTTTTTACTCATCCTGTGGATGTCTATTTGCAATCGCCATTTTTTCCCACTTTATTTTGAAAAAAAAAAAAATCGCACCTAAAGAAAGGTGAAATTGTACAATGTTCACCCATATACCCTTCATCTAGATTTGTCTACTGTTAATATTTTGTCATGTTTGCTTTATTTCTCTATATATAATTTTTAAATTAAAAGATAAAATTGTAGATATCATGACATTTCAACGTTCAGTACTTTGGCATGAACCAACTGAAAACATTTTTCTATACAACCATGATGTCATTCTCACCCAAGAAATTTAGCATTGATACAGTAACCATATCAAATAAGAAGTCCATATTCAAATTTACCTAATTATTCCCAAAATGTCTTTTAGAGTTTTTTAAACCCAGGATCCAATCATAGATCATGAATTGCATTTGGTTGTCATGTCTCTTTAGTTTTCTTTAAGCTACAACAGTCCCCTGCCTGTTTGCTTTTATGACATTGATATTTTGGATGATTCAGGCCTGTGTCTTGTATAATGTCCCCAATCCAGATTTTGTCTCTTTCCCCATGACTAGATTCAGTGTAGACATTTTGGCAAGAATACTGCAAATAGTGTGTGCTTCCAATGACATCCATGACAGGAGGAGGAATGTTAGGCCGGCTCATTATTGGTGATGCTAATCGCGACCACATGGTTAAGGTGGTATCCATCAGATTTATTAATGTAAAAGTACCATCCCTCCCTTTTAACTAAGTGAGGTGTTATTTTGAGGACCTGTGAATGTTTTGCTTCCCAACAACTTTGCACCCAGTGGTGAAAATGCCTGGATCAATTATTGCATTTGGTGGTTGCAAAATGATACTTTCCTTCTAAAATTTCCAGCTGGCATTCTTCTATAAAGAAGCGCTTTCCATGCACCCTTCTCCACCCCTTTTTCTTTGAGAATCCCTATGAACTTGGATTCTTTTTTATTCACTGGCTCCATCTTATTCTTTTTGATATTCAAATTCTGCTAGATTTGGCCAGTGGGAGCCCCTTCACGTACCAATTTTATAGAGTTTGTTGGCTCGTATGTCCATTTGACATATCCCAGTCATTCTGGGTTTCTGAACCAATTGGAGAGAAGTATGGGCTTTCCTGATTGGGTTACTGCTCAATCCCACGGAGCTGGCAAAGGTATCCCCCAAGCCACACAGGGTCTTTGGGAAAAGCCTGGATACTTGAAGAAAAAAAAATGAGGCTTCTTTTATGAAGATGAAAGGGTAAGAGATGGTTGTTTTAAGGTGGGTTGACAATCAACAGCTCACCAATAATATGATGTTACCATACGTTTAAAGAAGTACATGAATTCAGCAAATTCTATTCCAGAGACGCTGCTGGAGCAGAGGTTATTTTTCTATCTAGCAAGTCAGCCTTCCAGAACTTCAATTCTACCTTTCCACAGGTCCCTAGAAGGCAGTGTGATTTTTTTTGGCGGGGGGTGGTGGTGGGGGAGAGAGAGCCCTTGCCTTTTTGAGCGATTGGGTACAAGGTCTATTTGCAAAGCTACCAAAGAACCACACAAGTGCCTAAGGTCATCCAGCTCCTTAATTTCTAACACAAATCAGAAGCCTGAGGATTTTGCAAACCAAACCACTTCAGAATCAAGTTTATTTCCGGACAGGCCTCAAAGATTGGTGGATTTCAGGGTTTCTCTAAAAGTTTTGATGTACAAGTGGGAATACTCGGGCAGCCTGGTCAATCTAAGTCCCCAAGAACCTTTCTGACAAGTGGAACCATAACTCCAGGGAGACTCCGAATTTTACCCGATGGTAGTCTTCCAGAAAAGGTGCCATATACCACAGTATTGGGCATGGACTTCCAGCTGATCAATGAGAATACTGTCACAGCCTAAATACTGAGGATTTCTTTTTATCTCAAATATGTCATATTGGGTGTTTTTGTAAACCTTACAAAAACTTATCCTTTTAATTTTAAATATGCAATATTTTTTCCCTTAAGTTGTATGTCAATGAATAATTTACCTGTGTTGTTTGCAAGACCTTTAGGCCAGCTTTTTAACTGTAATCTCTAAAGACAATTTAATATTTAATCTCTTAAAATAAATATGATGTAACAAAAGGAAAATATGTGACCTAACTAAACAAAAAAAATTTTTTTGAGGTACCTTAAACCCATGACAACTTAAGTGATCAAAACTATAGATTGTAAGTACAATGACACTGGACACATGTTGGGTGCTTCCCCAGCATCCATGTTTCCCTTCTTTCCAAAAGCCCTGGCTTTCTTTTGGGGGATCCACACAGCTCTGAAGAAGCTGCCTCCACTTCTCTGGCTCCAGGATTGATCAGGAACAGGCATGTAACCGAAGCCAATTCAATTAGAATAAATCTCAGGACTAGCCTGGCAAGGTTGGGAGCTGATGTTTTCTCTTCCCTGCTAGAGGTGAAAAGGGTTCAGGTGATCCCAGGAGCTGTTAGCAGTTACTTTTGGTCCCTGGAGCATTATTCATTCATTATTTAACAAACATTTAGTAACAACTACTGTGTTCCAGATGTGAAAATATAAAAGTGAATAAAACATGGTCGTCGATGTTAAGATATTTATATTGTAATGGAGGAAACAGGGAGGTATAATGGGGGAGGGGGCAGATAGGTCAACATTCACAAAGACTAAGAACAAATTCTTGGTACGGATCAGGTTAGCTGTTGCAGGATATCATCTGAGGTAGACGTGGCTGTATCTAGGCATCCTTTATATGGAGTAGATGTCATTACCAGTCTGCCTTGAACCATCCAATTAATTGTGGTTTCAGTGAAATTTCTTGCAGTAACCCAATTGCAAAAGGGTTACAAAGTCTCCTCAATCTTCAAACACTGGCTGGTTCTTAATCCAAAGTATAATCTTAACTTGAAACCAGTCTTCTGTGTACACCATCTTTCATTGTTAAAGAGGCAAATAAAACAAAGTATATTGAATATGCATAAATGTCATCTAGGGACAAGATACAATAGCACTTTGTGTCCTTAAAGATGTCTTTTACAGGATATATTCCTCTGAAAGATCTGGATACAAACACACACACACCATTACCACAGCAATACTATTTGGCCCATCTGAATGATTATATAGAAAATATAAAATACCAGGGAATCTAGAGCAGGTGTTCCCAATAGGTAGGCCCGGTGGGAGGAATACCTTGCTAGGATGGCTTATTAGAATCATCTGGATAGTTTTTTCCGATAAACACGCCTACACCTCATCTTGGGATTTCCATCTGGGCCCCTCCCTGTTGTAGTACATTAGTCTTAACTGAAGGTGTTCTCTCTCTCTCACTTAGGGTGGGGTGGAAAAAAACAGAGGCCTGGTCTAATGAGTAGCGGTATGGAGAGGGACCTCTGAAACCATGTACTGGGGCATAAATAGCAAATTATCCAGCTGATGGATCATGACCAGAATCATTAAATCACTGTGCGTCATGTATGTGTAGGAGCTTTGATCACCGCATCTTCTAATATGGACAAAAGATAGAAGGACAAAAGTAATCATCATTGATGACAAATCTGAATTCAGACCCAAAATTTATGGATCGAGTATTGTGGGGAGTTCATACCAAATGGCTTCTTGTTGCCAAGGAAGAGGTGAAGACCATATGCCTGGATCACCTCGATCCTCATCTAGACAGGGTGACTCACTGTGGACCTGTGAGTATCTAGCAAGATTATTATTGGTTGCCTGAAGTATTTCACCCTAAGCTTCAGAAATGTGGGAACAGATGAGATAGGATAGAAGATTCCAGGGCAGGTGAGGTTGACAGCAAAAAGGGGCAAGGACTGTAATAATAAAAGTCCTTGTAAAGTTTTCTCCTGATTGTAATGATTTCTACATCACAGCAAAAGAACACAAGGAAATAGCAAATTACAGGAAAGAATGGCTTTCATATATTTTACTAATCTCAAGTGTGTTGAAAACAATTGTCTCCCTATTTTATCACTGAAACTGATTTAGGCTTTAGTTCAGCCTTTTACTGAATTATAAATTAGCTTCTTAGGGCATAAAGCTGTGGGGTAAAGAGGGCTCAGCATATGCTCTCTCAACAGATGTCCAAATACTTTCAGAAAGACTTTCGTAAAAAGTGATTCTTTTTTTACATACTGCCACAATGTAGCTATAATAGGACTTCCTAATTTAAAACATTAAGGATTTTTTTTTAAACTCACCTTTTTAAACTTAACCCTCAAAAGATCCAGTGGGACCGTAAAAACTTAGGCTCCATTGTTTTTTAAAAAGCAACAAACAGGAGCTTTCCTGGTGGCGCAGTGGTTGAAAATCTGCCTGCCAATGCAGGGGCCACGGGTTCGAGCCCTAGGTCTGGGAGAATCCCACGTGCCGCGGAGCAACTAGGCCCGTGAGCCACAACTACTGAGCCTGCGCGTCTGGAGCCTGTGCTCCGCAACAAGAGAGGCCGCGATACTGAGAGGCCCGCGCACTGCGATGAAGAGTGGCCCCCACTTGCCACAACTAGAGATAGGCCCTCGCACAGAAACGAAGACCCAACACAGCCAAAAATAAATAAGTTTTTTTAAAAAGCAACAAACAGCGAGAGAGGGAGAGAGAATATTACGTTTTGTAGAAAATATAATAATCCCCCAAAGATGGGGGCTTTGGGGGGCTTTTGCTAACTGTCGTGGAAATAATTTCCAAAGAGCGTTACAGACGAGAGGCAACTGTTAGGCCAGGGGCATCCACACCAGAGCGTCCCGCCTCGGTCCAGAGGCCGTGGAACTCCCGTGGGTCGGGTCGCCCCTGCGCCCCCAGCGTCGACCCGTGCCGCCCGCGCCCCGGGTGAGCGCTCGCCCGGGATCGAGGTGTCCTGGCCCCCCAACCCACAGCCGCAGCCCAGCTTCCCCACCCTGTTCCCCGATCCGCAATCCGGAGAGCCGACACAGAGATCCCGGTAAAGCTGCGGTGGGAACTGTCCTGTCGCTGACTTCCAGACAGTCGGCCGGGCTGTGAACCGAAGAAGTGCGGGTTAGCGCGCTCCCTCCGGAGGAAGCCCGGTTCCTGGGACGCGAACCACGCGGCCGCGAAGGGAACCCGGCGGCGCTCTGGGGCGGCGGCCCCGGTGAGGAGGTAGGGCAGAGTCCGTAGTCACAAGCCGTGCTCGGGCCCTTGGAAAAGGTGCAATTCTCCACTTCCCTCCTCACACGTGGGCCTTGCACCCTCCTCGCCGCGCTCCTGCCCATCTAGCCGCCACCCACGGTCCCACAGCGTCCTCCCCGCGACCCGCAGGCAACCTCCAGACATTAGGACCGCGCAGAAGCCGTCCAGAGGGAAGGCGCCTAGAGGCCAGTTGGGCGTGGCTTCTCGGAGAGAGGCGGGCCCAGGGGGCGGGGAGATCTACGCAACCATTGGTTCGGGCTGCTGATTGGCTGAAGTGCCTGAGTGGAGCCCGCAAGCGTCTCCGCCCGGACTAGCCGCTCCTCCTCTTCTCCCAGCCGATCGGTCTGCACCGGTTCGCGAGGGAACCGCTCAGGTACCGCCGCCACAGCCCAGTGCGGACGACGGGAGAGGGAGGCGGAAGGAGGACACGCTCGCTCGCTTGCTCGCTCCCACCCGCACCCGGGCTCCTAGAGCCGGCGCGGAGCCCAGGGGGAGGAGCCACTGCGGTCACGCCCCGCCTCCGGCCCGGGAAGACTACGCCAGCGACCCCGCCGGCTGGCCACCGCCCCCCTTGCCGGCCGAGACCCGCCCCCGGCCCTCCCTCGGCGGCATGGAGGGGACCCGCTCCTGACGGCCGCGCAGCCGCCTCGGCCCCCGCCCCTCCTCCTGGCCCCTCCCTCCCGCCCCCGCTCGCATGTCCGCGCCGCCTTAGCCGAGGATGCTGAGGATGAAGCTACCGCTGAAGCCGACGCACCCCGCGGAGCCGCCGCCCGAGGCGGAGGAGCCTGAGGCGGACGCGCGGCCAGGCGCGAAGGCGCCGCCGCGCCGCCGCCGTGACTGCCGACCCCCGCCGCCGCCGCCGCTCTCGGGCCCGCCCCGGGGCCCCCCGCTGCCGCCGCCGCCGCCGCCACCACCCGGGGGACTCGGGCAGCCTGTTGCTGGCGGATCGGCGGCGGGGGCGGGCATGCCGAGCGGCGGCGGAGGGCCCACGGCGGCGCTGCGCGAGCAGGAGCGGGTGTATGAGTGGTTCGGGCTGGTGCTGGGCTCGGCGCAGCGCCTGGAGTTCATGTGCGGGCTGCTGGACCTGTGCAACCCGCTGGAGCTGCGCTTCCTCGGCTCGTGCCTGGAGGACCTGGCGCGCAAGGACTACCACTACCTGCGCGACTCGGAGGCCAAGGCCAACGGTCTCTCGGACCCGGGGCCGCTGGCCGACTTCCGAGAGCCCGCAGTGCGCTCGCGCCTCATCGTCTACCTGGCGCTGCTGGGTTCCGAGAACCGTGAGGCCGCCGGCCGCCTGCACCGCCTCCTGCCCCAGGTGGACTCGGTGCTTAAGAGCCTGCGCGCGGCCCGGGGCGACGGCTCGCGGGGTGGCGCGGAGGACGAGCCCGGCGAGGACGGCGACAACGAGGAGGACGCCGATAAGGATGGCTCCGGCCCGGAAGGCGGCGGCGCCGAGCCCCAGCCCTGCGGCGGGCTGGGCTTCAGGGCCCAGGAGGAACTGCTGCTGCTTTTCACCATGGCCTCGCTGCACCCGGCGTTCTCCTTCCACCAGCGGGTCACCCTGAGGGAGCACCTGGAGAGGCTCCGCGCCGCGCTCCGCGGGAGCCCCGAAGACGGGGAGGCGGAGCCGTGCAACTTTGCCGGCCCCAGGGCCCAGGTAAGGCGCGCCAGCGTCCCTGCGCCCGCGGGGCGGTCACTGCCCCGGCGGCCTCCCCCGCCTGCCTTTCGGACGCCCCTTGACCGAGCCTCACCCCGGCGCAGGTGGCTCGGCATCCCCAGCCCAGGCTGCCAGCCCCAGAGCACTAATCTGCGTTTTGCTGGGCCGCTTAGTTGCACTCCCCCCGCCCCCCGCCCCTACACACACGGGTACCCGCCATAACAGAATGCTCTAGAAGTCTCTTCCGTGCCGGAGTTGCCACGGAAAACATGGAGCTCTCAGCCCCGTCCCCCTCTCGGATGAAGGGTCTCGGGACCTTTCTGGCTTTGAGCATCTCGACGTGCTGGGAAAGGCGAAGCGCTAGGGGAGCCTGTGTGTTGGCCGCAGTCAGCCCTGGGCTGAGCTTTCCCTTTCCTGCCTCCTGGCGCTCTGGTCACACGTTGTAAAGCTCTGCCTTGCCCCTCGGTGAGGCGTCCTAAAGGTGCGCTCCCGGCGTGTGGCCCTGTCTTTGATACAGAGGGGCTCTTTTTGCTCAGTGTATGCCTGAGTTAAAGGGAGTCGTAGGGTCTTTGGCTCCTGCTCAGAGAACTTGATGTTCCCAGAAAAACGTCAGATGTGGAGACCAGCGAAATGACTCAAATTAGATAAGTCGTAGCGCTGGTTGTCTGGGTAAAGAAACCCCTCCTGGGGCGGTTGGTTATGCCCTTTGCCTCTGGCGTGTCCTAGTTTCTAACGGGTTTGAGTCGTGCTTACACATTTGGGTACGGGGATGTTTGTTGGTCCTTTACTGAGGCATAAGTGTTTTCTAAAAAGTTATTAAACGCCAAAGTGTAGAAGACGAGAATTAAGGTAAGTCATTTGTCGCAAACATTAAAGAAAATAATTTTATTTGGCCACGAAAGCAATTTAACAATAATCTAGGCCCAATATAAAGTCCTTGAGCGTCACAATTTTACGGAGTAGTAGCTTTTATTTAGAGTAAAACCTGTACAGTAAGTTTATTTTCGTGGTTCACAACTATTTAAAAAGTATTTATTTGGATGCCATGTTAACTTAGGTGATCTCCAGGATGGAAAGGGGGAGTTTTTTTCACTCCTTGCTTGAAAGTTAATTAAACTTATATATCTGCTGTCGTTCAATACCTTGGAATTTAAACTGGGCATTGTATTTCTCTAATGGCTGTGTGGACCCAGCACCCATAGAATCAAAGGAATTTGGGGGCTGGAAGGGATTTAGGGATAATCTAGGCTGAACCCCTCCTTTTTATAACGAGGCTTCTGTGAAGTGACTAACTCACATTTTAGGACATACTTTATCAAACTCAGATGTAGTAACGCTAGTATCCAGAATTTTCTTGGTGAGCTTGAAATATTTTCCAATGTCTACTACTAGCACGCAACTGTGTATACTGAGGGTATAAGCCCTTACCACTCTTCAGCCTACTCACTAAAATAATTCCAAAAAAATCCTGCACCCGTCATTAAATTTAGAGAAGCAAGTCTGAACTCAGAAGCAGTACTTATATATCTTTAAAAAAAGTGTTTTCTTGTAATAGTATATATTGTAAAGATAACCTTAGAGTGTAGATACAATCAAAATGTCCCACAGTGGAGCAGTTTATATTATTGCATTCGTATCATTCCAACAAGGGTAACCGATTTCTGGTTTTAAAGCTGAGTCTTTTTTTTTTGCCTTTAAAATTTGCTTATAATGTGTTGGAAGGTGACTAGACAAGGAGAGAGAAGCACGAAAACCACAGTAATGAAATTTTTATCTTGACTGCAGTGTGTGGCCTTTTCTGGCAACCAGTGAGTGCTGGGAAGAGTGGACAGAGTGAGGCTGGGCATCCTGCCATTAATTTCAGCACATCATTACTTCTCAGGCAGTGCCTTGTGCTGTGGTCATCAGTAGAAGTGGGGGAATAAATAATAGGGGATACACACACTACAGGTGACACTGAAAGCTATTTCTGGACGTTGGTGTTGTGATGAACTTTTTTTCTCCAGTAGTTGTTTAGGGTTACCGTAACAAGTCACTTACGTCTCACTAAATTGTTACTGCCCCACACTTTCTGCTTGTTGGCGTGGACTCGGAGGCCCTCAGCTGTGGCCTGTTCTGGCCCTGAAGACATTTCCGCGGATCTTACTGCTCCCAGGCTCTCTCTCTCTAGAGGCGGCAGATGGGGGTGGATTGATTTCAGTCCCTGTTCACTGCAGTCCAACCCAGCTGTACCGCGGCCTTGCACCGTCGATGCACTAGGGGGAGGGAGGGCCCACCTCCGAGTCTGCAGGGAGGTGCCCGAGGCTCGCGCCCGAGGGCCGCGCGGTCACGCGCCGCCGCGGACCGGCGGACGGCGACTGGGGGCCGGTCCTGCGGGGCTCCTCCCCTCGCCCGCCCTGCAAGATGGCGGCCGTGCGCCTCCCACGTGACTGGCGCTGGGCCCGACCCCGAGGGAGCGGGCTGAGGACGGGCCGCGCTTCCAAGGGGGTGTCCCTTAGGCCTTCGCTGGGCGAGGCGGAGTTGCAGGGCCGAGCGAAGAACCCGGTGGATTGCATGGTGCACTCTGGGAATGGCAAAGGGGAGTTCTTGTGGCAGCCTTTTTTGGCCCCGGAAGTAACCTTTCAGACCCATACTTGTAACTTCTTCATTGCTTAGGAATAATTCTATTTCTTCACTAGTGTCTTAAGCATCACCTATATTAAATGGATGAAGTAGAGCTAAGTGTCTTTTAATTTTCTGTTAGAGTAAGGGTATACTAGCCATGACTTTTATGGGAAGTTTTAGGTTGGTTTGGCTGCAGCAAAGAATACAAACAGTTCACTTAATAAATGCCTTTTGGGAGAGGCTTTTAGAAGATCACAGTTAAGCAGTGACTATTTTAGTAGCAAATGGGAGCTATTGGGTATCCTCCTCCAGTTACTTATATTTTTCTCTGCAGTGGTTTTCTCAGGTAAGGAGAACTCGGGGAAAATCTCACTTATACCGTAAGTTAATATGCCATTAATTTTTCTGCAAATTAACTAATGCAATATATATCGTTTGCTTTTGTTTTTAATTACCTTTTGTGGGTTTTTTTTATGGGATGGGGGCAGGAAGTGTGTTGTAGAGGCTATCAAAGCCTTGAAGAGTGATAGCCATGTTTAGTATAGCACTAGACTTGGAGGCCTAAATTCCAGCCCTTCCACTTACTTTGTAATATTAACCAGGCCACTTAAATCCGTGAGCCTCACTCTGATCTGTAAAATGGGAATAATAACTTATTTTTAAGGTTATGGTGATTGAATTAAGGAGATATGATGCAAAATAATTCACATTGTCTTGAGCACAAATTCTTTGAGAATGACGTTCAGTGCGTTTTCTTTTCCACTAAGATGCAGCCATCCAGATTGTTACATCAGTTGTTTTCAGGAGTAGGTTTTCTTTTCTTTCTTTCTTTTTTAACCTAATAGAAGTGTATACATAATAGTATTTTCTGTATTCTCTATTACCATACCTCTAAATTGATTGGTGTTCAGGAAGGATAAGTAATTAAGCTGGTGTATGAGACACATTTGGGGCAGTTTTGTTAATTCTTACATTGTAAAGATCTGGTATGCTACAGATAAGCCCAAAGGAAGCATTTCTCTGGGTCACAAATCATTAAAATATGTATTTTCCCCATATTGGATTTGGGGATGGGAATAGAGAAAATACGTATTTTGAATTTGGGTTATCATGAACTCCCGTGCAACCATAATCTGCTTAAATCTTTTTCACATTTAGTTAGGATGATGTAAAGCTATTTTGCAGTTTTGTTAAGTTATGTAATTTTTCATTTATTTCAGAGTGCAGCCTGGAGTCCATGGATAATTAAATATTTTTATGCCTTTTTTAATAGAAGCTATTAAATTGGCTGATGTTTAAGCATATTTAATATTTTTGTTATTCTTGAGTAATATTAAGCTTAATTTTTTTTTTTTAAGAAAAGCAAAAAAAGCCTGAACTACTGTCAAAGCAGACTGAGTTTCACTTTTATCAACCGTGTTTTCCATTATGGAGGACTGTGTTGTCACAGCACTCCTTTTCTTCACAGAGAGCGCTTTGTTACACAAGCCGCCTTCATCCAGGCTGTGTAAACAGTCACTCCAGAAGGGAAGTGCCTAATCGGGTGTTTATGTTACAGGTGGCAGAGCTGCTGGGTGCTTGGTAGTCCGTTTCCTTCTGTTCTTCCTGTGCTCCAGGGAACATTTGGCTTTAATGCCCTTCTAAATGTCTTAGTTCATTAGACCTGTTTAATGCTCATTCAAGAAATAATTTGAGGTCAGGTTTAGGTTTTGAAGAGGTCATTTTTGCAAGTTATTTGGTCTTTCAAGTTTCAGACTGCCTAGTATTGAATAGGGATCTCATCACCATTTATTGCATGTAACTGCTGTGAAGATGAACGTGATAACGTACATGAAAATGCTTGGTAAACACGAGTGAGAGAGGTTAACCCGTCTGTCTATTGATGATTCCAAGAGTGGATAGCACAATTTGGTTGCAGTGGATGAACAGAAATACAGAAGCCTGAAGAGATGATAGGGGTTGGGTTACAGAGGGTCTTGAAGGTCAGATGAAAGAGACTGGTTGCAGTGGGAGCAGGTGGAAATTTGTGTGTCTCCCTGAAATGTTCACTGTCACTTTAAATTCATATGTATGAAAAGAATGCATCACTGATTTGTTAAAAAAAAAAAAGATCTTCCAGACTCATCCAGTTTTCTCAATGGTACCATCATATTCCTAGTCCCTCTGATTTGCTTGATAATCTTAATCCTCTCTACCCCTCATATGCTGAATCCCCCCTTTTCTCATCCTTGCTGACACCATTCTGTTTTGGGACTTTTACCTCTGATTCCCTTGCTTTCAGCCTTCCCACTTCTTACCTGTTGGATACCACTGCCAGATACATCTTCCTAAAGCAATATTTAGTCATACCATGTTTTCTTACAGTGACTGATGGGATGTGGTCTCTACTAGGTCTTTGGACTCAAAATCTTTCTTCTGCTCATTCCTCTCACGTCTGTTCTTTTATTCAAGGCTGACTCATGCCATCACCTCTTGCATGTTGTTCTCTGGAGTTGTCCGTATGGTAATCTTCTCCTAAGACTCTTTGCTGCCTCTGCATCCCAGTAGCGTGTATATTCTGTGTTACAGTTTCGGTACGTATCCTATGATTCTTTTTTTTTTCTTTTACTTTGAATTATTTTTAACTTAAAATCCAGGAGGGAAAGTCAATTTTATAAGTTCCCCAAAGACTCAGGCATCACGTCTCATTTTTTTATCAACATTGCATATATTGTAAGTGTTCAGTCAAAATTTCCTATGCTTAGGATATTTCAAATATAGCTCTGAAAAATACCATTATGATTAATTGCTGTAAGACAAAGTGCATCAGGAAGTGATTTTTTTTTTGTTGGGGGTGTTTGGTGAATTATCAACTACTTTATGGTTACTTGCAGCCATGTAGTATAGGCACAGTTGTTTGGGAAATAATAGAAGGAATTGTTCCTTTAGGTAGAA
Organism: Lipotes vexillifer; assembly: GCF_000442215.2. NCBI lineage: Eukaryota > Metazoa > Chordata > Mammalia > Artiodactyla > Lipotidae > Lipotes > Lipotes vexillifer. Next base: position 90,883 of record NW_006785403.1, on the reverse strand, counting down.
AGCATGGAACAGTATAGATTTGAACTGAGCTTCAATGAGTGAATGCTGAATAGTTGTGCTTATTCATTATTCTTTCAAAATCAGGCCGTGTGTTATGTACAGCACTCCCTAAATTAACTAAGCTTTTGTGTGTAGGGGTGCATATTGGTGCAAACCTATGGGTGATGTTTTGATAGGATGGAGAAAGTCACAACTTACAAACTGTATTATTGTTTGGGTAGTCGTAGTTACTGTCGCCCAAGTGTTGATCTCTGATCCGTGATCTGCTTGAGGGGTGGTAGGAGCCAGATGTGGAATTGAGATAGTACCTTGCTTATGATCTGAAAGTTAAAAACTTTGGTCACTCAAGTGAGCAGTTTATAATCTAAGAATTGTGGGGTTTTTATGTTTCTTGTTAGGAATGTTTAAATTGGGAGATTTAAGAAGCATAATGTTCCCTCAGTATAACTGATTTTTGTTTTGGATATCAAATGCTTGAAATTCTCTAGTGGTCCTGGAAGGAACAGCATGGTCGTGTGTCAGCCACAGTGCTGTGGTGTTTGGAGAAGCCTTCCTCAGGAAAGAGGTCAAACACTTACAGAGAGGGTGATGTTGAGTGGTTTTTGTTAGTTTGGGGAAGGTGCCTGTTCTCCCAGTTGGTATTAAACACAAGTCCTAATGCAGTGTTTCCCAACACTAATAATTACCGACCTATAAGTCACTTTCTGTGAAGGATGCTTCATAAGCTTTATAAGCTGCAATTTCCACATGGTCCCAGGAACATTTCTCCACTGGGGGTGAAGGCTGTGCTTTAGCTAGAAGTCCCTGCAGTGACATTTGGTGGTCAGGCTCCTGAGCCCAGGCTCACCTCCTACCAAGATCCTTTGGTGTCTCCTGTGGGGTAGAGCTGTGTAGGAGAGGGCAGTTCGGTCATATACGGGCTAGGGAGGAGACACACATCCTCATTAGATCCTTCTGTACCCATGCTCATGGGTGCGTTCTTTTCAGCTCATCCAAGAAACATTCTGGCAAACTGGGGATTTAAAAATCTGGGGGCTGCTAGCCCAGGGATGTAGCAGCTCTTGTTCAGCCTCCTAATTCCAGGGTAAAAGAAGAGATCTTTCCCCTCCTGTGGTAGGAGAGCAGAAGGTTAGTAAAGGAAACAGACGCTGATGTTAAAGAGGGGGGCACCCCAGCTTTGGTCTAGGCCAGAAGCCATTACCACTACTCCCTGCATTCTGTACCTTTGTAGTCCAATACAGTTTATATTTTTTCACCAGTCCACGTATCAGCTACAGATGGCGCTATTGAGGTTCAAAGAGCAGAAACACAAAGGGAGTTTCATAAACATCACATCCAGGCTGGTTCTCGGGTAAAAACTGTTGCCCTCACTTCTTTCATTCTCTACTCCCCTCATCCCCAGTAGGCTTTTGTATCAGTGTTCTTCTGCTAGATCTTCCCTAATTGTGCATCCTACAAGTGCAGTTCTCTAGAAAAGACGATGACATCGACAATTTTAATGTTTTTTATTTGTAATAAATTCAGAGTTCCCCAGAATACATAGAAAGTTACAGTGAATCAAGTTTCCCACTCCCATCTTTGTTTGATGCACCCAGTTCGAGGCCACTCCTGCTCTACACAGGTAGCCACTGTCAGTTCAGAGATGTCATGTTAGGAAGAATTTAAGAGCCAGGTCTGGTCTGTGGGCTGTGACGGCAAAGTGTATACACGGATTCAGTACATAGTTTAGCACTTCCTCCCACATTCAATAACTAGAGTGCGCTTACCCGTGCTTTAACATAGTGAATTCTACCACACTCGTCTTGCTGAATCACCTTATTCGCACATTTCTAGTTAAACAGTAAATTACATAGGAAGTGAGTCCATGATCATAGCAGAAATCCATACTGAAATCCATAGCAGAAATCCAAATGGCATACTGTTTCTAAGCTGCTGATTCATTGCTCCCTCCTTTCTGCACTGTTGGGTCAGTTTTGTTCTTTGCGGCATAACTTTAATACATTTACCATCCATGTTTCTTCTCACACCAGAACTTGCCTTTTATCAGATGCTATAGATTGATTCAAGGCATTTCTTTGGGTTGGGTTATACTGTTTCATTGAGTAAAGATGAGACAGATACTGCTTTTCTACCACATCCTCTCAATTAAAGAGACAGACAATAATTCTTAAATTCACCTCAGCTTCTTGCCTCTTCTTCTACCAAAATAGATGAAATTTCACATCTCAGTAATGTTTCTAATAATGAATCATTTTCTGACATTCAAAGGAAGACTTTCTATGAATCTTGCTTAAATAATAGCATATGCTTTAGGTACAATCCTGGTTATTTAAAGAAGAGAATCTAAAACCTAGAACTGTAACAGATTACCCCAAAACTTAGTGGCTTAAAGCAACAGCCATTTTATTATTATTTCTCATAATTCTGTGGCCCAGGAATTTAGACAGGTAACTAACAGCAGGGGCGACTTGTCTCTACTCCAGGATGTCTGGAGACACAGCTGGGGACTGGGGGCATCTCTACCCCTCTCCTCTTTCTGCATGGTCTCTGGCATGGCAGCCTCGGGAATTGCACTCCTCACAGGCTGGCTCAGGACTCCAAGAGCAAGTGTTCCCAGAGGCCCAGCTGCAAGGCTTCTTATGACCTATCTATAGCCATCCAGGAACATCCCTTCCATCCCATCCTACTGGTCAGTCAGGTCTCTAAAGTCAGCCCAGATCACTGGTTGGTAATTAGACCCACCTTTCAGTGGGAGGAGTATCAAAAGTATTTTTGGCTATCTTTCATCTACCACAAAAGCTTAATAAGGTGTTGTTGTTATATATACTAGTGTTAAATTCTAAGTCTGATTTGATGAGTGTAAAAACTTCTGAAGTTAGTAAAATTAGTAAAAAAAAACAAACTAAGAAATTCATTTTCTGCTTTTGTTTTTTGTTTCTTTCTTAGAAATAATGTCTTGGTATTTTAAAATGTACAGTCCGCATCAAAGGACTAGAGGGAATGTGTAGAACATTGGTAGATGAGCTAAAGTAAACCTACAGTTTGACCTTTGTTAAAGTAAAATGAGACCAGTGTGATCTTTGTTCTAATGATGTATTTTCAGAGAAGAATCTTTTTAGGACTGTCCCGTCACTTGACTATTTCACAAACTTTCTCCACATTTAAGAGATCTCAAGTATGTAATTGTGATGGCTCTACATGCGTAAAATTGAAATCTGAGCAATCTCTAGAATGAACGAGATATATTACATGACATGTGGATTTGAGCTAACCAGGAGCACGCCATAGGTCAGAAAAAGCTTTACACACTCAAATGAGTTATAGAAAGGAGAAGGGCACACACACACCAATGCTCTTTTTGTTCCTGTGCATTCTTTTGCCAGCTTAGAATTTTTAAACTTCGTCTTCTTAATCCAAGCAGAGAAAATTCTCCCACTTTCCACTTGGTCCTGATTCTTTTTGTAAAATGCCAATTCTGGCATGTCATCTATATTGCATTTGCATGGGAATCTGAACTTAATAGAAAAAGTGGGCGTAATTCCTTCCTGTACGATTCCATTGAACCAGTAGTTCTCAGATTTTATGGCACCTTCCTCTACGCAGAGCAAAGCACACGTGACAAGGAGAGGGGAAATGGCAGAACTGACCACTGTTCACGCTGGGACCAATAAACACCGTGATTCTGATCTCTGTAGCTCATGAGGCATTAAATTTTTGTTAAATTAATAAAATTTAAAATTTTATAGTTTCTAAATTTAGTCTAAATGATTTTATAGCTTTGGTACATGCTGAGACTTGGTGTTGGGAGGGGGCAGAAAACTTAATTAGTAGATATTTCATGGGTTGACAAACTTCGGTCCTTGGATAGAAGCTCAAATACCATTTTTCTGCCTATCTTATTAAACTAGGAGGCTTTTTACTTGGTTGTTAAATTGTGTTCTTTAAAGTAACTTCAGGCTTTAAAAATGTGATTTTGATTGTGAAGCAAACTACTTTCACACAGTTGCTTCAATATAAAATTTGTGGAGACAACATGATAAAATTATTCTTCTTAATTTTTTATTGTGGTAAAATATAATAACAAAATTTGCTGTTTTAACCTTTTCTGAGCGTACAGTTCAGTGGCAGTAAGTACGTTCACACCATTGTGCAACCATCACCACCATCCATCTCCAGAACTTTTCTTTCATCCCACACTGAACCTCTGTATCCATTAAGCAGCTACCCCTCATTCCCCTCTCTCTGAAGCCCGTGCTAGCCACCATTCTACCTTCTCCATGCATTTGACTACTCTAAGGTACCCCATACAAGTAGAGTCATACAGTATTTGTCTTTTTGTGTCTGGCTTATTTCACTTAGCATAATGCCCTCAAGATTCATCCATGTGTCAATTTTATTCCTTTTTAAGGCTGAGTAATGTTCAGTTGTATGTATACCACATTTTGTTTATCTGTTCGTCAGTGGACATTTGAATTGTTTCCACCTTTTGGCTGTTGTTCATAATGCTGCTATGAACATTGGAGTACTAGTTATCTGCTTGAGCCTCTGCTTTCAGTTCTTTTGGGTATATACCTAGGAGTGGAATTGCTGGATCATATGATAATTTTATTTTTTGGAGGAACTGCTGTACTGTCTTCCACAGTGGCTGCACTGTTTTATACTCCCACCAGCAATGCACAAGGGCTCCAATTTCTCCACATCTTCACCAGTACTTGTCTGTTTTTTGGATAATAGCCATTCTGATGGGTATGAAGTGGTATCTCATTGTAGTTTTGCTTCGCATTTCCCTAATGAAAACTGTTGTTTCTTTTATATTTTGCATTCATTTATATTTAAAGGTGTTATTTTTAATTCATGAACTGCATATGAACAGTGTGGAAAATACTCTCTATAAAATGGTTGACCTATTAAGCTAAACTTCCAGTTTACACAAGTATTTGAGAGGATTACAGTGCTTTATTTATATTGATTTTTTAAGTATTTACAGCAGTTTTAGGCCAATGTGGTTGTATTACTTTGTAGTAAATGGTTATATGGTTTGGGTTAGGAAATACATGATTTTGTTATTGTTAGAAGAATTCCTGTATCCACTTTTTTTTTATTCAGTAATATTGAAAGTTGGTGAATGCCATTCGAAAGTTGGATGTTGACTTAAGAGGTCAGTGCTCTCCTTCTTAAGTGTTTCTGTGTAGACAGTCTTTATTTCCTTGGGTTTCTAGAACAAGACATACTATAAGGCTGAAGCTTTGCTCCCAAGAGTATCTATTATGATGCCTTATTCCTAGAAATAGAGGTGTCAACTGGCAACCCACACTCATTGACAGGCCAGAATGAATGAGACTATAGAACAAAATATATATTTTTTAACATCTTTATTGGAGTATAATTGCTTTACAATGGTGTGTTAGTTTCTGCTGTATAACAAAGTGAATCAGCTATACATATACATATATCCCCATATCCCCTCCCTCTTGCGTCTCCCTCCCACCCTCCCTATCCCACCCCTCTAGGTGGTCACAAAGCACCGAGCTGATCTCCCTGTGCTATGCCGCTGCTTCCTGCTAGCTGTCTGTTTTACATTGGTAGTGTATATATGTCCATGCCACTCTCTCACTTCGTCCCAGCTTACCCTTCTGCTTCCCCGTGTCCTCAAGTTCATTCTCTATGTCTGTGTCTTTAAAGTAGGATTCTTGAAAAGTTTAGGGCCTTCTGTTTACTTCATTTCTCTATACAGTTAAAAAAATTAATGTATATTATTTATTGCAGATTTGCAAAATTGTAATTGGTTCCTGTAACTGAGATAATTTGGGTCTGAGTAGTGTTTTGAGATTCTGAACATAAAGGGGAGGATAAGGTGTGAGTTGTGATAAAGAACTGTGATAAAGCTGTTTTAATTTTTGGCTTACCCAGTGGGTTAGAGTAACAATATATACAAGACAGTACTTGAATTCTGAGAGCTGTGTGTAAGATTAGCATGCTCTTCATTACTCCAAGTAGCAGTTCTGGGGTGAAACTTACCTCTGGTTCACTAATGGTAGCGATTGGCTGAGCAAATTCAGATTTAGAGCACCCGGTTGCTATTAGATGGTTTAACATTAATAGTAAGGTCATTGTCCACACACATTCTTGTTTAGAATTGTGTATTGATGATACTTTTTCCTAACAAAGCATCTTGTTAGACTGTCACTAAGACCAAGTAATGAATAAAAATTGCATAATTATATAAAAAATACAAATACCCTTACATCTGGGAAATAGCGTAAAGGGTACCATCTTTTTATGTTTATTTCTTCGATCCTGCTTCACTTTGGTAAAGAATTGACATCATTGGCAGTTCTGAATAGCAGTTTGCAAGATGTCCCAGGAAACTGGGACAGTAAATAATGGATAGAATATTGCCATTAAATGAAGATAAATATTGATACTTCTTTCCCCACTGCTCTGACCCTGTACCTTTCTGCTCTTAATGTGTAATCACCTACTTTATCTCTAAAAATTGCTATTAAAAGTAAGACTTTAATCTGGTTTATTTTTGTGGCATTCACTATTCTTAGTCCCTGATATAGATTAACATGTGCCCCTCTTTCTCCTCTAGAATGACTCTGTTCATGGTGATTATATGCAAAGTAATGAGGCCAGTTTAATGGAACAAGCCCCGATACCTCATGATGGACTTACTGTGGCACCTCATAGAACCCAGCGAGAAGGTATGCTGTATTTTTCCTAAACTTTAAAACATCTGTACACGAAAAGATTGCAGAGCGCTACTGACATTGGTTAACTCACTCCTCTTTCTCCTTTTTGAAGTAGAGAAATCCTACAGGTCCTGGGTTTAGCTCAAATGCCAGCCCTCCCACTTCCTTGACTCTGTGTCTGGGCTCTGGCTCTGCAGCCCCTGGCCTGTCCCAGCCCATGCTTACTTGGTTCTGCCTTGTGGTCCCTTGTCTTAAATCTGATTGCATACTTCTGGAGGACAGAGACCTTAACCTACTCCCAGAGTATTAGCATAGTGCTTTATCTGTAGAACGTGCTCGGTGTTTACTGAAGAAATTAATTTTACAGAAGTTCACTGCAAGAGAGTGAAGAAATTCCTTACAAGCCTGTTCTTCCTGCAGTAATGCAGTTTTCAGGGGGACTGGGTGGAGGAGTGAAAGGACATTGCCACTTGAAAAGAAATGAGTTCAGATATTCTCTTCTCCTCACATCTGGGGAGTCCGTTAACCTGTATTGAGGGAAATTTGAAATGGCAAATGTAGACTGCCACCTGGGTGGTCTTGGAAAGGTGAAGGATGTACAGTTAGCGTCACACTCAGTTATAACAGCTTTGAATTGATGTCGTTTTGCTTCCTTTTAATTCCAGTAATAATCCTTTCGTGTAATGCATTTTTCCTCATGGAAGAAAAATAGGTGTGAATGTTTAATGTTTAGAAAATGTTTACAGAATTACCACTTCTATTCAAGACCATTAAACTACTCGAATCATGAATGAACTGCTTCAGCCAGGCTCAGCGAGCCTACCAGTAACCTAGGGCAGAGTTTGGTTTTGCCGTGAAGGTCCCTTTTTAAAAAAAAGTAAAGATATTTAAAAAAAAAAACATAAAAAGACTACATCAAAAAGGTAACAGTTAACTGTAACGTACTCATAGATGGTTTTTCCTTTATTCTTAATTTGTAAACAAACGTACACAGTCCATGCTTTTCAGTTTTAATTTATGAGCATTAGGGGATCTCCCGTTATCAGCCATTCCTCACCACATACTCCTTTGTTTTCCTCATCTTGATTCTGATAGATCACAGCAGGTATAACTTGAAATCAAGGCTGAAGCCATAGCAGTGTTCCCGTACCCACACTGCCCCAGTGGTCCCCTTCCCTAGAAGTAAAGCTGCTTCATATTTTGGAACATTGATTAGTTCAGGTGGTTTTTATTTAATAGCATCATCCTTCACATAGTTTAATAGAACAGCTTTTGGAAACGGCAGACTCTCACTTCCCCACTTTGGCTTTTATCATACTGCAGCAGTTGTGAGCAATTGAAGGCTTCTCACCTGGCTTCTGAGATTTCCTTTTGTCCCATTCTCAACATTTCTCACCCACCAAGGGAAGTTGGTCCAGAAGCAGGCCACCAAACACTATACATTTGGAAAGTTAACACAAAATACTGGTAATGGTATCTCCTTAGTTTATTATACCTGTTTACCAGCAAATTTCTGTAATCTTATGTATCCTTCTTTCGCAGTGCCCACCTTCTGTGATCTACAGCAATCTTAATTCTTCCTGTATACTTTTGTTACTTTGTATCTTCTGCTTCGCCTATTTTAACTTCTTCTTTTAAGGCAGAGTGAGTCCTTCCCTTTTCTTCTCCATCTCCTGTCCCCTGAATCCAACAATGACCTTCTGTTGAGTCGCTTTCCTAACTTCTTCCCTGTGCCCTTTATCATCTTCATGACTATTTCTTCTACTTACACTGTGAGCAACAATCTTTTTTTTTTTTTTTCCTTAAGTCCTTATATTATGCTTAGTAGACTGACGCTTTTCAATTTGTAAAGAGATGTACTTGCTAAGGTGATAACTTTTACTGAAGGATGTATGAAATGAGTAGTTTGGGGATTTGCACTTTTGCTTATTACTTCACGAGTAAGCTGCCCATCTTATCTAGTTCAGTTCAGAGTAATTGTTCTTAAGCCATTAATGTAATTTATAATCACTATTTTATCTGTACAATAAATTGTGAAAAATGTTGCTACAGTGAACCATCATAGTTTGTTATAATGTTAAGTTTTGTGTTACTGTTATACGATATTAAGGGTCACATTCGAGAAAAACAATTTTTAAATTCTCAATTGGAAGGAAATTTTTACCAGTTCATATTACTTTTGAAGGGTTTTTCCCCCCCAATTTAAAAAAAAAAACATTTTCTAGTTTACACCTAATATGCATAAATAACCGAATGACTCTAAAGTGCTGTATTTGTGGTAATCTGAATTAACAGTTCTGAAGATTTCATCTAGAAAAATAATCTTCACTGCAGGCGCCTTTTATTATTTATCTTTGGTGCTTAGCAGAGTGCTTGAAATGACTTCAGCCATTTAGCATGCTTAGTGGATATAGAAACAAATTACTTCACGGCTGGACAGCACATTGCTGTGCTTCTGGGGTTTTTTGTTTTATTTCATGATTAAGGCTAGTAGTAAAGATGAAGATAAATAGCTTAATCGTTTGGCTTTGTCAGGTTGGGTAACTGAAATATGTATCTAGTCTCTGTAGAGCAAGTGAGCATGTTTTCTTTCTTTCAGCTGTACACATTGAGAAGATAATGTTGAAAGGAGTCCAGAGAAAAAGGGCTGACAAATACTGGGAGTACACCTTCAAAGTAAGCTACTCTCATCACCCAAAAAGATATCTCATACTATGTTAAATGATCTCTTGGAAAGAATGAAAATTGATCTTTGGAACAACTTAATGGCAGGTTTGCCAATTTAAGGGAAGCTATACCCATGTCTGTGTTTGTCTGAATTAAGGGAATGTACTGTTTTCAGTATATACTGCGTGGTTTGCCAAGTGTTAAAAATTGTATTGCATTAAAGTTACTCTGACAGTTTTATTAAAAAGAAATAAGAGCCTTAGATTTAAGGTGTAAGATATATCTTTAAAAAGTGAAAGTAAACATTCACCAGTATTTTTAAAAATCAAGATCACAGGCATTGTCTTTTCCTGGTATTTTTCTCCTCCTCTTCTTTCTCCAAGGCTTTTATTTTCTGGCCTTTGTTGGCTTTTCTTATCTCTAATTTCTCTGCTGTCATTCTGTCCTTCACACAGCTTTCTGATTAACTGCAGAGCCCAGCTCTGTTAGTCCCCGCGGCTCCTTTTTGCCTGTTGACTGTGATGTGCATTCCGTGTCCGCGTCTTCCTTCCTCCCTGCTCGGGCTTTGATGTCAAGCACTTTCTTCTGACGTGGGACTGCCCACGCCTTGAAGTCACATGGAAGGACGCTGTGTTTCTGTGCATCCTCACTTCACTTCCTACCCAAAGGAGTTGCTTGCCCAACTTTAGCTGTACTTGCCTCACAAAGTCATTTCTGATCCTCCAGCAGAATGTTTTTTCATTCATCCCAGGTGTACCACCATCATCCCTTTCCCAGATTCTTAATTTGGGTTACATGATTTTTCTTTCCAGAAGGCTGTCATCTCATAGAGAGCAGGAATCTTCATCCTCTGCATCTCGCCATATCTGACTTGCTTAGTACATTAGTTGGAGTTTCAGGACTCTGGCTTCTGCCTTCTTCTGTGAGAAATATCCTTAGTTTTCAAATTTTAAGTCCTTATCTCCATGTTTCACCTACGTTTTGTAACGTTTAACACAAGCCCCCCTGCTCTTGTCATTCAGTTAGACCAGCTCTCCTTTGTTGCTGGAGCTCTAAGCGCATTCCTTCCTTAAGGCCTTCGTTGTCCACTGGCTCTGGAACGATATTCCCCCAGACCCTGGCACAGCTGATGTCCCTTCAGCTCACAGGCTCGACGGCCCCTACTCTGAGGCTTTTCTTGGCACCCCTCTGACGTGCTTCTCCCAGCTCCTGCTGCGTGCCCAGCTCGTTTTCTTTGGAGCACTGATCACTGATGGAACTCCTTGTGCATTCATTGGCTCTAGTCTGACTCCTGCACTAGACTCTGACCTCAGCCAGCAGAGGCTTCACTGTCTTGTCCACTCCTGTATCCTTTCATAAGAACAGTGTCTGACACAAGTAGCTGCTCAACAAACATTTGAATAATTAAAAATCATTTAAAAGATGTGTCAGTTAATAAGGATATTTGTTTGAGCGTTGCTAGATAAAATTTTGTATGTATTCTTAAGTATCTGGTTAATTGTGGCATGATTGGTTGGTAAGGCTTATGTATTAGCATAGTTCAAGTATTCACTCAGCTCAAATAATTGTGAAGTAGAAATTATTAGTGGGCTACCATCGAATCCACTGAGTTAAAGGTATTCAAGAAGTAGGTGGGTAATAGATTTTAGTTCTGGCTCTTCTGCTTACCTAGAGTTGAATCTAAGTAAGTTAACCTTTTTGGGTTTTAGTTTCTCCATCTGAAAACGGAGGTAGTCATGTCTGCCCCATCTACGTTAATAGGATTGTAAAGCATTAAGATAAAGATGAAATCTTTTCATAAACCATAAGTCCCCATAAAAATGCAATACAGTACTATCAAAGAAGGGCAGTAAACTTGGTATTTCTCTTAAGAATGTATATTTAATTAAAGTTCCAGGAGATCGAGTTTTTCTTTTTTCTTGGGGCATAGATCTGTGCTGTCGAAGTGTCATTTTAGAGTCCCTACAATGTCACCAAGAGGAACCTAAGACATTTCCCTTTCTGAAAAATTACTAAAGTATAGTCACATTTTTAGAAGACAGCTTGTTTTGAAAACCATGCGCTTTGAAAGGAGTTATTAAAATTTTTTAAAGTAGAATGTCAATATGCAGTTAATTTTAACAGTTTTGAAGAAATTATGACAATACCAGATTTTTATATTTCTAATTGTTAATCTTGATAAAGTTAAAGTAAGGTCATTTGTGTTACACATGGCTTTTTTCCAGTCAGTTCCTGCCTAAGAAATAACTGTATAACGTGTTTTTTTTTTTAAATCAGGTAAATTGGTCTGATCTTTCAGTCACAACAGTAACAAAAACCCACCAAGAACTACAGGAATTTCTGCTGAAGGTAAAAGTATAGATTTTGTTGTTAAAACGATTTTTATGTGATATACAGCAGGGGTCCCCAGCCCCCGGGCAGCGGGCAGGTAGCGGTCCTCGGCCTGTTAGGAACTGGCCGCGCAGCAGGAGGTGAGTGGCGGTGAGCGAAGCTTCCCCTGCCGCTCCCCATTGCGCCCCATCGCTGTCATCACTGCCTGAACCATCCCATCCTACGACCCCCCGCCCCGGTCCATGGAAGAATTGTCTTCCACGAAACCGGTCCTTGGTGCCAAAAAGTTTGGGGACTGCTGGTATACAGAATCCAAAAACCTTAGTACCAAAACAAACACCAGGAAAATTAAAGCGTGTATATAGAGGCTGGCTTACAACTCTTCATGAACAATGATGTAGAAAATGTCATGTTATTCTAAACATAGATTTTGTTACCTTACATTACCAATATAAGGAATTGATGGTTTTCCACATTAAAAAAAAAAAAAGCGGGGTGGGAACCTTATTCCTGGTTCCTTGCTGAGATGTATATTGTTGGTGGCTCTGTGCCTGGCGCCCGACAGGGTCTCTCCTCTGGGTTTCCCTAAACTTTATCTACTGTTTGTCTTGACAGATTTCATTTTTCAGTCACAGAATTTCTCTAAAGGCTTAGGTGTTTTTTAAAAAAAAATGCAGCCTGAAATAAATAATTTGCTCTTCAGAATCACAGTAATTAATGGTCCCCCTGCTTAGCCAACATCTGAATATAGTGTTTTTTCCATAGGACCAATGCCTTATCAGGTTGTATGAAATAATTGGCAACTAGCATACTTCTAGGAATGAATTGCTGATTATGAAATATCCTTTCAAGTTTACCATATGTCTCTTTTCCTTTTCATCTTCCTTTTAAAATCATCTACAAAAGGTAAGAGATTAAGCTGTCCGCTTGACAACCTGTACATACTAACAGTCTTTAACTTCTGTGGAGGCTCATTGAACTGCACCTAAAGTTTGCTATAGTGAGAAAGGTCAGTGAGTTTGCTGTAGTGAGTTTGAGGTCAGTGCTTTCCAATCCTTTTTTCCATATCAGTAGTAGCCTCTCTGTCCTCCACATCCTGACCTCCTTCCCTTGCTGCTCCTTGACAGCTGTGTCTGGCACCTGTGTTGTTTCTCCTTGCCAGAAAGGAAGCTCCGTGAAGGCAGGGTTCTCGTTTCATCCTCACTGCTGTATCCACAGTGCCAGAAACAGCACTTAGGACAGGGTCGGAGTTTGAACTATATGTTGACTCAATGAATGAATGGATTAATGAGGAGAGTTGCAAAAACCAAATTGTAGTGAGATTTTGTAGATGGTTATCCGTCAGGCCTCAGTGTTGTTAAAGAAAAACTTGTACTGAGGTGTGAATGCCTTCCAGCACGCTGAGCTTGTGCTGTGGCTGAGCCGGGGCCCCAGAGGTGGGGGACTGGGTATGCTGGAACAAAGACCAGGCAGGTGAGAAAGTTCGAGTGACTGGTATAGAAGAGACATGTATTTTTAGCGAATATGCCTTCCTCTAGGACTGGAAGTAGTCCCTGGATATTGAAGATAAAAGCGCTTGAAAATAAATCAGTTTGCAAATACCAATGGCTGCATATCCGCACTCTGCCCAGTCACATGAGCAGTCACTGACCAGGTGAAAATGAATATATTCTCACCTTCCTGTGTTTAGAAGAGCCATCAGTCATTCGGTAGTTGAAATAAGCTTCTCCACTGAAGCTGGTTTTGGCTGTGTACAGATATTCAGGAGAAATTGTGTTTAAAATGGGTAATGTGATATATGCCTAATGTTCTAAATCTGTATTAAAATGATAACATCAAAGTATAAATACTGAAATGAATGGTCATTTCCTTGTTTGGAAAAATGTGTAGATCCAGAACGTGTTTTTTCCTGTTAGTGGTCTGAGGATGTGATTTACACAGTGGGTGTGTGGAATGCCAGCAGAGTGTTTGACCTTACCACGTTAATAAAAGGGCCAGGACGGGCTTCATTCTGTTATAACATCTTGATTCCGTAGTCTTACTGTGCCTAAAATAGTAATACTTACGCTACCTTTGTTAAATTTTCCATTTCTGAATTGTTGACTCAAAATGCTTATTTGTCAGAAGAATACTTACTTTGGGTTCTCCAATTAAACATTAATATGTAAACTGACAAATTTGTATAGATTGTTATATTCCCGTGGCACCTTAGATAAATGTGTTAATGGTTCTATTCTTAATGTTAGTGAAAGTGACTGCAGTTCACAAGTTAATTGCGAAGACTAGTTATCAAAAGTCAAATTTAAAACTTTGACTTCTTGAAAGACTTGGAAAATTAGTTTTATAAGGGATCAATTTATTAGACATTTTAATAGGTAAACTAGTTAATAATAACAAAGTTTTAAGTCATTTTATTTAATTAAAAATTTTTCTTGGTCAACTGATGATTTTTTTGTGATTTCTTATACATGGCTCTGAGGCCACCTCCATCACACTGAGGAAATGGTTACTAAACCTCCAATTAATCTTTTTATGTAAGATTCTGAGTGTTCACCCCATCTTTCACACCCAGGTCTTTATTTGGTTTGTAGCGTTGACAGGCTGACATGGCCTGAGGTTCACACGTGACATAGAAGGCACAAAAGTGATAACTACAAAGGCGGAGATCGCAGTTTTCAGAATACTATTTGAGGATAAAAATAATACTCCCTGTGCCCTGCTTAAGGCTCCATTTCACTAAAGAACCTTGTTGCGGTGTCCTGGGATGGGAGAGGAGTGCCGGCGGGCCCAGAGCAGGCTTAGCGCTGCCAGCACCCTCGGCCCCTCCCCTTCCCTCGGGACCCCGCGGTGCCCTGTGCAGTGCCGCTTTTCGGGAAGATTTAGAAAAGGAACTGCTTTGGGATGATTTCTGAGTAGGAGGCATTCATCTTCCTTTTGTGCCTCTGTTTGTCAGTAAATGAGAAACTTAACGTTGGTCGTGCGGTTTTTCTTTCCTAGCTTCCAAAGGAGTTGTCCTCAGAGACTTTTGACAAGACCATCTTAAGAGCCCTGAATCAGGGCTCATTGAAGAGGGAAGAATGGCGGCACCCTGACCTGGAGCCCATCCTGAGGTAACGGTTCACTGGCACCTCCCCGGCAGCCTCACAGGCTGGGCCACGGCCATTCCGGGGCTGAGAATGGAGTTCTAGGGGAGATCACAGAGATTCCTCCTCTGGAGTACTTTTCAGAATGGACTTTTTATCCTTGTGTTATTTAGACCTAGGCTAGTAGTAGACACCAAACGAATTTCTCATATCCTTGTACTTTTCAGCTGTCTGTTATCATAAAAATCGTTTCTAAAGTATGCAGATATTCAGTGAAACCTCTTATTTTCACCATAAAATATTTATTGAAAGAGGCCCTTGTCCAAGAGCTCAACTTTGGAGATGGTTTTGGATTTAAGTTGCTGAGTAAGATTAGGCTAATGGGTGGGAGAGTGAAGGGCGGCCGAGCTTTGCAGTGTGGTTTTGGTCATTGTTGGCGCTCATCCCTCTCTGAGGGCCCCCCTTTAGGAGAGAGAAACTAAGGAATAATGGCCAAGGAAACAAATGCTGTTATACTGGAAACTTGCTGTTATTAATAAGTAAAATAAGTGAAAGCAGTGTTAGCGCATGTGTGGCTTAGACGCGGGGCTTAGGTGAGACTGATTTGCCCTCTGAAGCTAAGCGGGCCCAGCCTGGGAGGAAGACTTGCTGAGGCAGAGGTGTGAGCCTTTTCATGCAGTGACCCTCCTGCTGCCCCCAGGCCCCCTGAGTATTCTCAGGATGGGGTGGGGCTGGGGACAGAAGCAGAAATCCGGGAGGGAGGGTCGGGGAGCAGCCTCAGGGGAGCGCCCATCCCGTGCAGCCCAGCGCATGATGGGCTGTGAGGAAAGCGGGCCGGGCCGGCGGGATTTTAGAGTCAGAAGGCACCAGCCCGTTCACTGGAGGGCGGGCATCCCAGAGGGCACAGTGGGAGGGTCCAGAGAAGGCCGAGGAGAAGTGGGAGGGGCTGGGTCTCTTGGGGGTGGGCACAGAGAGCATTCCAGGGCTGAGATGGGGTGGGGTTGGGTGAGGAAGAGTTGGCTGAACTCGAGTCCCCTGTGCTGCTGCTCAAGCATCGGTGGCGTGTGCATCCCTGGGGAGCCTGTTAAAGGGCAGAGTCATGCCCCACAGTACTGGGGTGAGCGCAGTGCTGGGATTCTAGGCTGCTGGAGGCGCGTGGTCCGCAGAGCACGCCTTAGAGGGTGGCGCGCTCTCAGGCCCCCGCACATACAGGTGGCTCAGGAGGGGCTTGTGTAGCTGTGATACGGGGGTGGGGGGTGGCAGCGCGAGCCTGGTGTCTGCGCTGGGTGACAGCCTCTGGGGAGGGAAGTCATTCGCCCCCCCAGGTGATGGTGGTGGGAGGCCTGGCCTAATGTTCCAGAGGGTGCACACATGACAGGTGGCCCGGCAGGGCGTGGGGCCCAGACGGGGTCAGGAGGGCGTATGCTCAGGGCTCCGAAGGGAGAAGCAGTGACAGTGGGAGACAGATAAGCTTACTACAGGGGGATGGGCCTAGTTAGGGTATATATTAAGAATCATGAGAACCAAGTTTCTCTGTTGGAGAAGAGAGTTATGGTATGGAAAGGAGAAAACCAGAATGAACCCTGGAGTGTCTCATTGGAATTGAAGATACCGGTGCAGACTCATGATTTTTAGTATATATAGGTAGATACAGAAATAAATGTGGTTGTGTGTGTACACGTGTGTTCCCTGGCTCTGGTCATTGAAAGGGTCTGGAAGCAGCCACACCCCAGTAGCGGTGGGCATCCCTGGTATCCAGAGCTTGACTTGTAACTCCGTTCTCCACTGAACAGAGCTAGGGCTCCTTGGAGGAGAAGCTGATTGCAGGGCTGGAGGAGGAAAAATACAAGATGAGCCCGTTGTGCCAGAGAGCAAGGAAGCGCTCAGGGAATGTTTGGCTTGGTCACAGGACAAAGGCCAGCTTGAAGGGGCTCCTGGTGGTCAAATCTGGAGCAAATTGAACATCAAAATAAATAAGAACAGTAACATTGAATAAAATAGGAAACCATGGGTCCATGTTGAGATAAATAATAAACGAATAGATTGAACGTTTGAGGACTAGGACATTTACATTGTCAAAGTCATTCCCCAGAGCTTCTTACTTCTAAACGAGGGAGAATAACCCTGGGTGGAGAAGTCTGACAGATGCTACTTGCATCCAGGAGAGTGAACTTGACTCAGGATCGCCTACCGCACAGTAGGCAGCAACGAAGGAGCACTGCCTCACTCCTGTGATATTCCTGCTGTGAACCTAATCTCGAGGAAACAGCAGACAAACCCTAATTGTGATCATTCCACAAAATATCTGCGCTGTCCTCTTAAAGCCAGGACAGTCGAGGGAGGGCTGAGAAGATAGCACGGCTAGCTGGATGCAGCACAGGATCTGAACTGGGTCTTTGTGGTAAAAAGGATACTTTGGGATCAATTGGCAAAATTTAACTAGCATCTGGGGGTTAGGAGGTCACAATTTATCAGTGTTAACGTCCTGATTTTGATTGTAGGAGAATGTCTTTGTAGGAATACCCATGTTTCACCCGGTGTTGGGGCAGCAGAGGTCAGTTATTTATGGTTTAGAAAGAAAATTCTCTTTATTTGCAACTTCTCTGTAAGTTTGAGGTTTTCAGAGGGAAAAAAATACTTCCACAAGGAGCCACTTTCAGAAATTTGGCTCTTGACCAACACCACAATTAAGAAGTATGTGTTGGACTCCTTGTTATAGTGTTTAGGATTCTCCTCATATGATCTCGTGTGTGTGTGTGTGTGTGTGTGTGTGTGTGTGTGTGTGTGTGTGTGTGTGTGTAGCCTTTTTACTATAAAGATGTTATTCAAGCTATTTGTGGAGAATGCAAAGGAAGGTGTAATGTGAAAAGTCCCTAATATCCCTTTCTTCAAGTCTAGTCACTAGAAGTGGCCTTCATTAAAAAATTACATACCTTTCCAAAAATTTTCTGTGCATGTACACATCCCTGAATTTGTGTGTTTGTGTGTATTTCCTTTGCGCAAATGAACTCTCCTTTGCACACTTTTTTGCCACTTAGTCTTTTCATTAAATATATTGGACATGGTAAAGCATCAGTACATGTAAAAAAGATTGCTACCTCATTTTTTATTTGCTACATAATGTTCCATTTTTAGTTGTACCATAATTAAACTAATCAGTGTATTTTATGGCTGTTTTGGTTCTTCCTAAATATTTTAAAGCTACAAGAATATTACAGTGACTGTCCACATATATGTTTCTTAACACACTTCTCTGTAAGAGAAATGTCTGGAATTGGAATTTTTGGTCACAAGTACAGCGTGCACTTTTTAATATGCGGTATTTCCAGATTACTTCTCAGGAGGCAGCAGCACTTTATACCCTCAGAAGCCTTGTTTTTGCATCTCCTCCACACCTCAGCAGACATACTCTCAGCTTCTCATCTTTTCCAGTCTCTCAAAAAGGAAGACTGTGTCTCATTTTAATCTGTATTTGAGTGGCCATTTGTACTTTCCTGTGAATGAATTTTTCAGTCCCTTCCACTTTTTTATTGATTACTAATTTGTAAGAGTTATTTGTTAGGTAAAAGAAAGGAGCACTGTTTGTCATTATTTCTTGACCATGCAGAAGGTTTAAATTTTTATGTAGTTGGATTTATCAGTCTTTTCTCTTACGGGTTCAGGGTTTTGTGTCCAGCTTGAAAAGACCTTTTCTCTTCAAAAGTTATATTTTTAAAATGTTTTCTTCGTAATACTTCCTTTTAAAAACATCTTTGATTCTTTTGTATGGCTAGCCTGTGGTCTCAACACCATTAATTGGATTTTAGGACACTTATTCTCAGTTTGTGAATTTTAGATTAGTATCACTATAATTCATTTAAGAAATGTAGCAGTTATAAAGGAGGGGGAGAAATGAAAGCAAGAGGTAGGTAATGAATTTATAAGTGAAGTGGAGATTGGATTGGTACAGGACATACTGCATTTACTTCCAAGTACACTGTAAATTAGGAAAATGAAGATATGGCACTGAAATGTACATTTGGGGTTGGAAGACTTCTGTTATGTCAAAATGTAATCCTGTTTTTCTTATTTGATTGCTTGAGTAGTTTATGGCCACTTTGGGTTCTAGTTGGGTATAACTGCCATCTTGTGGTTATGCAGCAATGAACCCTGACTTGAGTCTGTATGCTGATTCCAACCAAGCCCCTGCCTTTATCTCAGGTGTGGTTTTCCTATACTGGATATGCCTGTACGTTTGACCAGTTAATTTGGTTCGTAAATGTAACTGGGCAGTAGATGCCTTTGGATTTTAATCCTCAGCCTTAGGTAATGTGTTCAGACCTGGAAATTTAGATTAGCTCCATACTTTGTATCTCAGTTTCTCTTCCATCTCTTCATTTCCTCCCTTTGTCTTCCTATTGAATATTTACCTCCACATTTGAGAACCAAGAAGCAATTTTGTCTAATGCACAAGGCAACTTTGGTCCATAGGGTCATCTCTTGATATGGTATTTTGATGATTTTATAACTAATCTGAATGATAGGTACAAAACCTTGGGGAGACATTAAGAATTAAATTTTTAAATGAGCATTTAAAATGTTCAAAAGTAATGGAAGGGGGTTTGGATGTTGAGCAGGGTAACAGTTTAATATGCGTATACTATTTGAGTGTCATAATCTTGAAGAATGTTAGTATATTCCCTAAGAGGAAATCGGAACTGAAAGGCCAGATAGCTTGTTTAGGGTGATTCAGCTTTTAAGCGATTGAGCTGGTATTCAGATCCCAAGTAAACTTTGCATTAGACTGTGCTGTAACTATGCCCCTTTTTGCAGAGTCCCTTTCGTAGGGAAGACCTCCAGTTGGAATCTTTTAATGACATTAATAAAGCATGAGGAAAGCTGTTTTTTAAAGATAACAGCTTAGAATTGTGGTATGATACATATTGAGGTGAGTTATCAGTCATACCTTAGTCTGTAGTAATACTTGTAACTAACTTGGCCGCTGCGTTCCATTCGTAGTTTCCAGAACTCCTGCATCCCGAACTTCCCAACCTCTTACTTTCAGACTGCGGGAAGGTGCCTTCATGGTACACCCAAATGATGAAAAGTAACACCAAGAAGAAGGGTAAAGAAACTGAAGTTGTTTTTCTGAGCAGAAAGGCGACTCTTGGACCACTTGGGTAAAAGGCTGAAGTAATACACAGTTGGTTAGAATTGAAGCGTTACCACTAGATTATATAAAATTAAAAATAAGCCTGTTTATTAGATTCTTGTAAATAAGTCTTTTATTCACTTCCTCCTATGGGAAATACATTAGAAAATAATATTCTTTTCCTTAGGAAAACAGTTTTTTATACCTGAATTAAACTGCCACTGGCTTTGTTTACAATCTAAACTATCTCGTGGATTTATAGTACATGAAATTAATGAATGTCTTTTCTTTTTATATGCAGGCAGCTATTTTCAACTTCATCACGAGCTTTTCTACAGAATCAGAAAGTACACAGTTTTTTTCAGTCCATATCATCAGACCCTCTACACAGCCTCAGTAAGTGTCCCTCTGCTTCTCTGTAGAAATTTGGCCTTTTCCTTGCTTGGATCTCTTGCTTTACCATGCCATCTTGTATGGGATTGTCATTTTAGTTAAGGTCAAGGAATAGTGGCATACAAAATTAGAAACATTTGTAGTTTTTAGTGAATTTTACACTGCAGTTTTAAAGAAGATAACTTAAAACAGCTAATGTGACAAAACAGTAATGACCTATATGCAAAAAGAATATAAAAAAGAGTGTATGTATGTATACATATAACTGATTCACTTTGCTATACAGCAGAAACTAACACAACACTGTAAATCAGCTATACTCTAGTAAAAAGTTAAAAAAAAAAAAAAAAAGCTAATGTCACAAAACAGACTGATTCCAAGGCAAGGGCAAGTATCTCAAACTCGTGGGCATACTGGATCCTCAGGTTCCTTGAGAGATCTGGCTTACAGGTTGTAGAGATGCTTCAGTGCTGCTTGCATGATGGATAACCTCTCATGATGTGCCCCTGTTCCCATAATGACCTCCCCAGCCTCCTAGGCTGGAAACTCTGGCCTTACTCTTTTCACTTTTCCTCCTTGTATTCAGTCATTTAAAGGCCAAGTCACGCCAGACAAAGGACATCATCCTTTTTACCCCTCCTCACCAATCCCATTGTTAGTTAGGTCTTTTTTTCATGCACAGACTGTGCAAAGCCTCACTTCTCTCAGATTCTAGTTTCTTACTGTACTATAACCTGTCCTGGGCTTGTCTCGGGGTTCAATTTGTTAATCCTCTATTTAGAACCTTAAACGTTTGCTGTGAAATTCAAGCCCTGCCGTGAGCCCCTTGAGCTGCCTCTCACCTCTCTCGGGCTCCCAGGGCTCACAGGCTTGGCAGCCACTCAGGACACCCTCCCTGCCTTTTCCTGTCCCAGGGTCTTGGCTCGTTCTGCACCCCATCTTTTGTTACAGTCTGTTAAAATCACACCTGTTTCAGGACCCAACTGAAATAACACCTCGTGAGGATTCCCTAGATTTCTCTTATGTTCCTGTAGTTTGGTTTTGCCCGCATGTTTCAGCATTCATCATGGTCTGCCTTGAGTTTAGTTTTATACACGTCTATCTCAGCTGCCTTTTTTAACAAATATTTTGCCAGTAACATCGATGTGTGCTTTAGGAGAATTTCTGCTAACTTTAAGCACAGCCACTATGGCAAGTCGCTGTGTATTTTTCTTGTTTTTCGAATCTTTCCTTCTGCTTTCAACAAAGCCATGTCTCCCTGTACCTAGAGGGGAAAGAAAGTACATTTTTCCTCAGTTCGAAGTGGGAGAAAAAAAAGAGGTAAAAAAAATAGTATGATTGGATATTTATTGTAACATAGGGGTTAACTTTTAGTTTTTCTAATCATTTATGTGTATGTATATATCCCTTAAACATTTTAAACAAAAAGTAGCAACTAGAATTAATGACTCTTCATGACTAAGACAAGATGAAGAACTCCATGTTTAAATTCATGTCTGAATAGTGGCAATAGCTTTTTTAAAAGAGAATCCTGATCATTCTAGAGTCATAATAGGTTTAACGGTCAGTGCTTTCCACTTGAACCAAGTGTGGTTTTTAATGAATATCTATAAATAGCGTCTGTCTAATTCTAAAAAAGCATTGAAGCATGAAGTTAAGCTTTTAATTCAGATTTTAGCAGGCTGCCTAGGAAAATGTACCCAAGTGAGTAGTACACACATAAATCACAGAAAACCCGTCTGGAGAGTTTGGCAGTATCTAAATTACATGAGCAATGCTAAAGAGGCTGGTAGATTTTAAGATATCAAATTGTTGTGAGATCAAAATAGTGTATTAAAGGACATGTTTTGAGGGCTTCCCTGGTGGCGTGCTGGTTGGGAGTCTGCCTGCTGATGCAGGGGACGTGGGTTCGTGCCCCGGTCCGGGAGGATCCTGCGTGCCGCAGAGCGGCTGGGCCCGTGGGCCGTGGCTGCTGGGCCTGCGTGTCCAGGGCCTGTGCTCTGTGATGGGAGAGGCCACGGCAGTGAGAGGGCCCGCGTGCCGCAAAAAATAAATAAATAAATAAATAAAGTAAAGGACATGCTTTGAGATTGTGGAAAATCTGGTCAGGATGTTCAAATTATTTCACCAAAGAACACATCATTGGCAAAGTTCATTTGTCCTTACTCTTTTGAGAAATGACAGCTCTAACTTCCCCTGCCCCCGCAATAGAGAGCAATATTCCGTATCCTGACAGCTGAGAGAACAAATGTTAAACTCCTGAATGACTTAAAATGTTGACCTCCAGAAGCCTACTGGTCTGTATTTTAATGGAGACGTAATCCAGTGCATCAGAGTGGGTTCCGTGGGTCAGTGCTGGTCCGTGACTGCTGGTCACTGGTCTGTGGTAGAAGAACAGGAGCAGAGAGGAGACGCTGGGAGTAATCTGACGTTGCCACATTATACTGTCTTTCGTAAAAGGAGCGATCCACACAAACTGGAAATTCTGAAAAACCTTACACAGCACAGATAGTTGAGAAGCACTAATCTAGTCCGTCTCCTCATTTTGCACAAGAGCACGCGGGGGCAGGCAGATGCGAAGCAGCTTGCTTCACTCCTGTGGCTTTTATGGGGAGAGCTGGCTCCATGCTTCAGGGTCCCCACTCCCAGTCCAGGGTTTTGTGCTGTGTCCTCTAGCTTTCTTCAGAGTCTTAACTACGAGCCATGTTCTCTTTACCATTAACTCTCCACTCTCATCCTCCGTGGGAGAAGAGTAATCATTATATTTGTTTTTCTCACTATTATAATTTTCCCTAAAAGTTAATGGTATTTAATACTTCCCGCAGATAACTTACAATCCTCTCTGAAGACCTCTAAGATATTAGAACACTTAAAAGAAGACAGCTCAGAGGCTTCAAGTCAAGAAGAAGGTAAACGCTGATTCACTGGAATAAGTCATTCTGCGTGATACTGTCACAGGGATAGGTAAACAAACCGTTAGAACAGGTTAAGGAACTGAGAAACAGACATATGGGAACTTGGAATGTGACAGGTGGCCTTACAGAAAAGTGGGGAAAGAATATGCAATAAATGGTATTGGCTGGCTTTCCAGTCAAAAAAAATGTTATATAATTCGATCCCTACTTCCGTTGGGCACAGAAAATTTCAAATGAATAACAAATTATTTGCAACATATATAAACTTAATGTAATATGTAAAATGTAAAACTTAAATTTTTAAATGTTAATAGTCTGGGATGAGAAGGCTTTCTTGACAGGCCAGAGCATGACCATAGTGGAGATCTTTCCAATCTAAATGAAAGCTTAACAAGTGACAAGAGGTTACCATTCAGAGGACATTTGCAGGATATTTACAGGTGTAAAGACTATACATCCAGACTATAGATTCTTCTAAAAATCACTGAGAAAATCAGTCTGGTCAACAATATGGGGAAAGATAAACATAGGCAGTTCTCACAGAAGAAACTTGAATGGTTCAGCCTCACGAGTAGTCCAGAAAATGCAAACTAAAAACAATGAGAAAAAAAAAACAAAAAACGAGAGGGGCTTCCCTGGTGGTGCAGTGGTTAAGAATCCGCCTGCCAGTTCAGGGGACACGGGTTCGAGCCCTGGTCCACGAAGACCCCACATGCCACGGAGCAGGTAAGCCCGTGCACAACTACTGAGCCTGTGATCTAGAGCCCGCGAGCCGGAACCACTGAGCCCGTGTGCCACAACTACTGAAGCCCACGTGCCTAGAGCCCCTGCTCTGCAACAAGAGAAGCCACCGCAATGAGAAGCCCGTGCACCGCAACGAAGAGTAGCCCCCTGCTCGCCGCAACTAAAGAAAGCCCGCGCACAGCAACGAAGACCCAATGCAGCCAAAAATAAATAAATAAAATAATTAAAAAACAAAAAAACAATGAGATTAGTTCACACTCATCAGATTGGCAAACCATTTTCAAGTCTGACATTATCAAAGATATGAAGTAATGGGAATCCTCATCTACTGTTGATGGGAATTTAAATTGGTACAACTCTTGGTACAACTATTTTGGACAAAAATTTGACACTCTCGTGAAGTTGGAGGTGATTAATGCTACTACCCAGCAGTTCTGCTTCTATGAAAATTGTCGTCCGTGTGTTCAGGGGACAGGGATTCAGGCTCTCCCAGCAGCTTATGGGTAACAGCAAGTACTTGGATGTTAACCCAAATGTTTCAAATGTTAATAAAGTTATAAATAGATTGTGGTACATTCATGCTAGGTGGCAATTAAAATAAAGGGTATTTATAGTATATTCAAACATGTAGCACCACTGTGTGTGTGAATACACACAGGGGTAGTTAAAATAAAAACATGCACTAGATTATTTCAACTAGTTAACCTCTGTAGAGGGAGGGAGCTGAATGGAATGGAGGGAGGCCTTCAGTTTCTGGGATATTTCCTTTCCTAATAAAAAGAGGCAAATACAGAGATATCTGGGAGGTGGGTACATGGGTGTTGGTTTTATTAACATGTGGTGTTTTGATATTCGAGACACTTCTTTTTTTCCTAATGGTTAAAAAAGAGCCTGAAATTGAATGTGTGGTTTTGCAGCGTCATGCTCATGTCAAATTTCGTAGTCTTGGACAAAATTGATTTTGCTATCAGGTGGAACATACTTGAGAGGATATTTAAAGAAATTACTGTGCCTTTGAAAAATTGTTTCTTTAAGGAATTTTCTGTGAAAAATGCTTGGAAGTGCTCTACGTGGTCTGTCAACACTGTTATGGTCACATATATTAGTTGTGTCTTCCTTTTGGATTTTGTAGAAGCATATGGTATAATAAATTGTTTTTTTCCTCCACTCTAGATGTGTTACAGCACACCATAATCCACAAGAAACATACCGGGAAAAATCCCCTTGTGAAGTAGGTATCTAGTTCCTAAAACATGAATGACTTTGTGCATTTTTAAATCAGCATCACATTTACTTACTGATGTATTTGGCTATAATTCTGCCGGTTTACTGTTTGCTTGTTATTTGTCTCACCTTTTCTGTGTTTTCCTTTCTCTCCTTTCTTGCTTTGGGCGTTTTTTTTTAATTCTGTTTTTCTCTTCTATTAGCCTTGATAGTTTTCCATACGTTGTTTTTCGATTCTTCTGATGGTTACCTAGAGGTTTTATTCTACATCTTTGACTTAGGAAGGTCTGATATTTGTGCTTGTACCATTTCCCACATGAGGACCTTGGATCACTGTAACTTCACTTACCTCCTCCCAGCTTATAAACTGTAGCTGCCATGCATCTTAATTCTGTTTTTTTTTTGTTTTTGTTTTTGTTTTTTTGTTTTTTTTTCGGTACGCGGGCCTCTCACTGCCGCGGCCTCTCCCATTGCGGAGCACAGGCTCCGGACACGCAGGCCCAGCGGCCATGGCTCACGGGCCCAGCCGCTCCGCGGCACGTGGGATCCTCCCGGCCCGGGGCACGAACCCGCGTCCCCTGCATCAGCAGGCGGACCCCCAACCACTGCGCCACCAGGGAAGCCCCCCTTAATTCTGTTTTAAACCTCATGAAACCTTTTTGCGTTAATCATTTAGGTTTCTACCATTCCACTGTTTTTCATTCCTTCCAGTGTGCCTGAGCATCCTGCTAACTGAAGAACACTTGAGAATTCCCTGTCATCATATCTGCCAGTAATGAAATCACTTTGTTTTTATCTGGAAAAAATGTCTATTTTGCCTTCAGTTTTGAAAGACATTTTTGCTCATATGACATAGGACTCCAGGCTGGCAGTTACTTTCTGTGAGTGCTCGGAAGCTCCAGGGTCGCTGTCTCCGGTCTAGTGCCCTTGGTCCTTCACATCATATCCTCTCAGCCCAGTTTGATTTCTGCTGCAAAAGCCACATAAAATCATTTATGTGACTTCTGACCCCCCTCACACTGCGATTCTGACCCCCCTCACACTGCGACCGTCCCTCCGCAGGCCCTGCCTGGTGACTGTCCACCTCCTGCCTCAGGGCCCGCGCTGATTCTATGAGCCTGCTTAGCCTTTGAACCAGCCCAGTTCAGAGCTGCACGTTAATTTGCCCCAGGGGTCAGCCCTCAGCTGGTGGGGAGCTCCAGCTTCCTGTCCTCTGGGGAGATAATTCTGGGAGGTCCCAGCTGGTTTGAGCCTCTGTTGCTCATAGCGGCAGCCTCACTAATGGACCCACACGCTGGTTTTTCCTCCTTTCCTGTTTCATTCTCCCCACTCCTTGCTCCCACTTCTGGATCACCTCCCAAATCAACTGTGTCATCCCCAGATTCTGCTTTTAGGGGCAGCAGTGGACAGTGGGTATCCATTGTTCTTCAATCTTATTGCTGCTCTTTGAAAGTTAGTGTGCTTTTCCAACTGACTGTGTTTTTGAATTTTCCCATTGTCTGGTTTTCAGCAGCTTCCTGTGATATAGTTGTAGCTTTCTTTGAATGAGTTCTGCTTCCTAAGTCTGAAGTTTGATACAGTTCTGTTTCAGGGAAGCCCAGGCCATTCTCTCTTCACATATTGCTTCTGCCTGTTCTCTTGTTCCCTCTTCTGAGGCTCGGGGTGCTTACAGGTTAGACTTTTCACCATGTCCTAGGTGTTCTCTCAAATTTTTTTTGTTTTCCACATTTTTTTCCTCTCAGTGTTCCAGTCCATTTTCTCATGATCAAATTTCCTCTTCAGTGATTTTTTTTGTCTGTTTCCATCCATTGAGTTCTTAATTTCAGTTTATTGTACAGTTCTAGAATTTAAATTTGGTTCTTTTTTTATACATTCCAGTATTCTTCCAAAATTCTGTTGTCTTGTGGTCCTTGACCGATGTGAAACACTGTTAATTCAGAGTCCATGTCCAATCACTTCATTCTCTGGATTCTCTCTGAGTCTGTTTCTGTTGTGTGTTTCTCTTGGTTTTCAGTCACATTATCCTGTCCCTTCACTTGCCTTAGACATACACAGTACATAGTGGTTCTCTTGAGATTGGGGTTAACACCCTAGCTGTGAGTGGTGCAGGATGAGTCTAAAGACAGACTGTGCCTCTGTTGTCAACCTCCTCAGAGGCAGGTATTAATTATTAAATAGGTAAGAGAGGTATGAACTGGTTTATTCTTATAGTAGACTTTTTTCCTTAGAGCTGTTGCTAGGCATTCTATAAAAAACTAATATACTGAAGAAAGGGTTAGTATAGCTTCTTCCTTATGAGATGAGAAGGCTAGCTGACTGAGGACAGAGTTTCATACTTGCGTGAACTCTTCTTTTGATAGCACTGTTGGTACAAGTTGTTCTCCACTGGATGGGCTCACCATGCAGTATTCTGAACAGAATGGAATCATGGATTGGAGGAAGCAAACCTGCACCACCATTCAGCACCCGGAGCACTGTGTGGCCTTAGCTGACCAGGTACGGGGGCTTTGTTTTGTCTTTGTGCCATACTGTTCAGGCATTGTCACTGCATGAGAGTCGAGTTCTTTAAGCATTATTATGTCAGATAGTGTATCTGGTAAGAAGAAATGAAGGAATGTTTGAATGTAAGACTTCAAAGTTAATTGGTGTACATGATCTAAGCTCCTCTGTGACCTGAAGAAGTGTATATGTATTACTTTGTTTTTTTTGGTTTTTTCAAATTTAATTAATTTATTTATTTTTGGCTGCGTTGGGTCTTCGTTGCTGCGCGCGGGGCCTACTCTTCGTTGTGGTGCACAGGTTTCTCGTTGTGGTGGCTTCTCTTGTTGCAGAGCTCAGGCTCTAGGCGTACAGGCTTCAGTAGTTGTGGCACGTGTGCTCAGTCGTTGTGGCTCGCGGGTTCTAGAGCGCAGATTCAGTAGTTGTGGCACGTGGGCTTAGCTGCTCCATGGCATGTGGGATCTTCCCGGACCAGAGCTCGAACCCGTGTCCCCTGCACTGGCAGGCAGATTCTTAACCACTGCGCCACGAGGGAAGCCCTGTATTACTTTTATTGCTCAAAAATATTAGTACATTTTATTGTGATGCCTAAAATGTTTCACTAGGGATGCATTGTTATGCCAGGTTTTTTGGTTTTGAATTATTCACATTTCAGTCACTGTCTTGCTATTTATTGGTGATGTGAATTTTGAAATGGACCTTCCCTCATGAGTTGTTGGGCGAGTTTACCAGCAAATCCTGAATGTACTTAGGAAATACTTGGTTTTTAGGAGTTGGTGTAATCAGAGAACAGAATGCTCTCAAGTGTGTTTAGGTAACATGGCACCACAGATCCATGAGAGATACTTACTGGTACAGCTATGGAGAGAACCACCTTCTCTCTAGAAAATTGATTTTTATTACTGGCCAACACTCAGATCCAAATGTCAACCTTTACTGGAATCTGTTTTTACAAACTAAAGCATTAAAACATACTTTGAGAAATTGTGTGTTATCGGAGTCATCCTCACTTAATGGCTGAGTTTTAGGTCTATGTGATTATACTTTTTCTCCCTCTACTTCAGTGCTAGCACCTTTTATTCTTAGAGTTGACGCAATTGTGTGTTGCAGTTTTACCAACCTGAACTGCACGAGAATATTAGTAAACGTATAGCAAATACTGATTACTTGATTGTGCTTTATTTTGTGATGAGAAGAAAAAATACACATCCATTTTAAAAGCAAACTACGAAATAGATATTATACTCATAATTAATATTAAGTATTTGTCAGAATATGCAGATTTTAGTGAGTCAAGTAGGTAACTTCAAAAAAGAGGTTGGAAATAAAACCGTGTTAGAATATGCAACTGCGACTGCATTATTTTAATGTTTTTTATCAGAATAAGAGGATAGCTACACGAGTATGGTCTCGCTTTAGTCTGATTTTTTTTTTTATTCTTTTCCCTAGCATTCAACTGAAAAACGAAGTTTATCTTCAATAAATAAGAAGAAAGGAAAGTCACAAATAGAAAAGTAGGTGCAATTTAATCTTTCCAGTAATAGAAATTGGTAAGAAGAGACAACATTTGATAATGGGCATGTTTAATTTATGTAGTATAAATAGTATTTTTCCATTAGTTTTCTTTATATTTTTACTCTGGACTTAATTGTTTCAGTTCTAAATAATCAGCACATGCAGGTGATAAAAATAAAGCTATTGTCAAATATTATATTCAGTTTGGAGGGGCAAAATTCTCAGCCCTGTAAACTGAAGGGTGAATCTTGGATTTACATTGTACCTTACTAAACATTTCTTTTTTAATTATAAAAAAAATTTGAGGGGAACTTTATTAATACTGTACTTAGTGTTCTCTAGGGACTCTTGTAAACAATGTGGGTAACATGTATACTTTCGGCTTAGGGAGAAAATTAAGAAAACTGACAACAGATTGAATAGTAGAATAAATGGTATTCGAATCTCCGCTCCGCAGCACACCCACGGTGGTTCTGTGAAAGGTAAGGGTGTTTTCCTTTCAAATACACGTCACCTAAATATATTTAGCAGGGTACCTATTGCAGGAGGTATTAGGCTGTTGTGTCAAAGCCTGATAACACTTTTTTCCTGCGTTGATGTGAATAGTGATTTCTGAATTAACTCCATTAATACTTCAGAATTGTTTAATGCAGGAAATTAGATTTGGCCACGGAGGTAAATTTCTCCTTTGCTACAGTGACACTCTGGCACCTTTTCCTTCCCCTGGTAGCAGCAGTCTCCTCGATTGTTTCCTTCTCAACCAATCCCTGCTCCAGAGCAGAGGCCGCAGGACCTGCGGGGTCTTTCCACCCTCGTGGAAGCCTATACTCGTTCTTGTGTAAAGTCACTTTTAAAAATCTTGTTGACTTTTTCATGTTTTAATGACTGTCCTTTGTGGAGTTTTATGGGACTTCAGGGGAATTCAGACCCTCAGATTTTCGTTGTACTCGATTTGTGTGGTTTCCATCTACCCACCATTATTTTAAGGTCCTTTTATTTTTAAGTGAAAGATTTTATGTTCATTTGACTGAGAAATGTCCCTTGTGCTGGTTCATTGGTAACTTTTCTGTGTTACATTTACCTTCACCACTAATAGTAAAGATTTTTAAAAAAAGAATAAAAGCTCACAGACCTCTAGGAAAGTGTTTGTCCGTGTGTGTTTCTAACACATATGTTGACAGCTGACCCTACAAATACGATTTGTTTCATTTAAATTTTATTCAAATGTTAGTACCTTCAGTTGTGATGCAACATAACTAACCAGAATATATCCATTTTCTTAATGGAGTATATTTTTAAACTAGCTATTTGTTTAGAGAGATTTAATATTGATAAGGAAATATAGTTGCATTTTGACTCTATAATCATCTGGCCCACTCATTGAATTAATTAACTGAGCTGTCTTTGGGGGGAAAATGACATGGGAAAAACCATGTTTATGAGTATATTGTAACACTTCAGTATCTTTGAGGTTTCCTGTGGTGATGGCAGCTAAAAGGAGGGGGAGAAGCTAAAATAAGGAAGACAGGAGTTCTCTGTCAGTGGATGATTAGAAATAGCTTCTGCCAGGCCTCCCTGTGTGTTTCCTCCTGGTTCATTTTCTGCACTGTCTTCTAAAGCACACACTAAATCAGGTCATTCTATAGTTGAAATTCCTGTCAAATATATACCACCCTCATGACATCACTCTCTCGTCTCTCACATGATTTGGGAACTATGCCAAAAAAGCTTGTAACAGTTCTTTCCCTTTTAGCTTCATATTTTCAGAGAAGTGTGTGGACTTTGATCTCAGACAGATGTGGGTTTGAATCCTTACTCCACCAGTTTCTTAAGTTTGTAAAAGAAGAAGAATATCTACCTCACCAGACTGTAAAACTTAAATGTGATAACATGAAAAGCATTTAGCTAGTATCAAGCACAGAGGTGTTCAGTAATGTGGTTCCTTTTCCCTATTCTAATAAGTTAGAAGAAAACATATGCTGTATAGGTTATTAACTTTTTTTTTTAAAAACATCTTTGTTGGAGTATAATTGCTTTACAGTGGTGTGTTTCTGCTTTATAACAAAGTCAATCAGCTATACCTAAAAATATATCCCCATATCCCCTCCCTCTTGCGTCTCCCTCCCACCCTCCCTATCCCACCCCTCTAGGTGGTCACAAAGCACCGAGCTGATCTCCCTGTGCTATGTGGCTGCTTCCTACTAGCTATCTATAAGAACTTTTGATAACATCTCAGGCTCTAATTCCTATATTTCTTTATTTTCAAATATTATGAAAGTACAGTCTCAGGATTTTTGATTCAAGATTAACCTTTTCTATTTTGTTCTCTATATATGTCACTGATTCATATATATTTACATTTATAGAGTACGACTATGAATATATATATCAATACTTTGTACAACTTGTCTTATTGTCTAGTATAGCTCAGATGTTTGCTGACTCCAACTTAAAGGGAAAACCCTCTGTTTATTAATTCCCCTTTGAAATACTAAGGAATTACCTTTAAGAAGGTGATTACCTTTAAGCATTCAGTAAACTTAAGATATATTTAAGATTTTTTTAATAGAATAATCACGCATATCATAAATGTAGATACTATATTGAAGCTGAAAATTTTAAATAACTCAGTTAAAGATAAGTATTATTTATTTATTTATTTATTTATTTATTTTTTGCGGTACACGGGCCTCTCACTGTTGTGGCCTCTCCCGTTGCGGAGCACAGGCTCTGGACACGCAGGCTCAGCGGCCATGGCTCACGGGCCCAGCCGCTCCGCGGCATGTGGGATCTTCCTGGACCGGGGCACGAACCCATGTCCCCTGCATCGGCAGGTGGACGCTCAACCACTGCGCCACCAGGGAAGCCCTTATTTATTTTTAATTTAAAATTTAACTTCTATTTTGAGTAAAATACATTTATGTAGTTCAAAATTCTGAAGGTACAGAAGGGAACAAAATAAATCCCTCACTGCATCCCTCCATGTTGTCTTCTCCCCAAAGCAGTCAGTGCTGTTCATCATCTGTGTTTTTGCAGTGTGTTTGCTTTTAAAAATCCCTTTGAGACATGATAGATAAAACAGTTTATCTCTCTGTTTAAAAGGGCAATTTGTGGAATAGCCTTTGGCATAGTTATTTCATCCTCACCTTCCAGCCACACCTCTGACTCCAAAGGATCACATATTTTTTTATCCAAAGACTCTACACAATTCTGAAGCACCTGGATTGTCAGAAAGGGAAAATTATGTTCAGCGTAGATTTACATTTATGTATTTAGTTCTTTGAAAATTGCAAACTAATATATGACATTTGGTGGTTAGAATATTTGCTAGCTATATAATCTAAACAAAATCATTGCATAAATTCATTTTGAGAAATAGCTGCCTTTTCTTTTTTTCTTTTTACATTTCTGAAACTTACTCTTTAGAGTTTCAAAGTCTTCACTGCATTTTAGTGAGCAAATCTTGGCTCACTCTATCCCAGTGGTTTTGTTTTGTTTGTTTTGTTTTTTTCCCAGTCCATCATTTCTGGTTAGAACTCAGGGGTTACTCAGTCTACTTGATGGGAAGCAATTTACTCTTTTAAAATATTCAGGCATAGAAATTTTAACTGAATAGGCATTTTTGGCAGTCAGTTCTATTTTTCAGTTCTTTTAAAGAAAGAATTTTACAACATGCTCTGAGGAGTTAAAATGTATAGACTTAAAAAGTGGCTCAATGTGCTAATATTGGACAGATCCTACAAAGAACCTTAATTCTGATATTTTAAAGTCGGTTATATTGATTTTTTCCTCTGCCTTTGTCTTAAGAATGCATTTGTCCCCCCCAAAAAAGTCATCAATTATTTTCAAATAAAATTGTGCTTCAGTAACGAATTTTTACCTAGGTCAGAGGCGAGCTTTTTAGGTAATTATAGAAAAACTTGGGGAAAAAAATTTAAGGGTGTAACTAATTTCTGATGGTTCAATTCAGAAATTCATTTAACTAAACAATTCTGTTTTTTAAAAATCACGTTATTTTTAGATGTGAATTTGGACATTGGATCTGGACATGACACATGTGGAGAAACATCTTCAGAGAGTTACAGTTCTCCGTCTAGCCCAAGACATGATGGAAGAGAAAGTTTTGAAAGTGAAGAAGAAAAAGATAGAGGTTTGCTCTTTGGAGGGATTTGGGGGTGTAAGAGGAAAGTGTGTGCTCTTAAAATCAGTCAAACATAAGTATTTTTATGGTACTGTAAATGTCATTATTGACTTTAATTGGTTATAAAGGGTGTCTTGTGGACTACTGACTTAGCAGTTTCTAGTGATGTTGATTTTTTTAAACCTATTTCACTGCATATGAAATTAAAGAGAAAGAAGACAGTCACAACAAAATGTAGAGTTAATGTAGAAAGATTGAAAACTTGCATATTGTTAGATGCACATATATTTATAACGTTTATGTCTTCCTGATGGATTGACCCTTTTTATCATTATAAATATCCTTCTTTGTCTCTAATGACAATTTTTTTCTTAAAATTTATTTTGTCTGATAATAATATGGCTACTGTAGCTCTCTTTTGGGTGTTTGCAGGGTACCTCTTTTTCCATCCTTTTACTTTAAGCCTATTTGTGTCTTTGACTCTAAAGTATCTCTTAAAGACACCTTATAGTTGGATTATGGTTTTTTAGCAATTCTGCCCATCTCTGCCATTTGATTGGAGTGTTTAACCTATTGAAATTTACTGTAATTACTGATAAGGTAGGATTTACATCTGCTCTTTTGTGCTTTGTTTTCTGTATGTACTATGTCTTCAATTCCTCCTTAAATGGAGGCTCAGAGTCAGCCAGAAATAAGAGTTTAGAGCCTTCTTAGGTCTCTCCTGGGCATGTATATATAGCCCTAGATATGAGCATGGCCTTTTAGATTCCCAGGAATATATTGAAGCTTTTCAGAGCTCCCTGTGAACATCCGATTCGTCAGTTTTTCCTTTTAAGTTTTTTGGTCAGACTATTGTTAACCTCAACTGGTCATGCCAGCCCAGGCAGCCAAATTGTTAAACGGTTGCCGCAGATTGATTGTGACACATGCCCTCTGGGTAAGCAGCTGTTAACACAGAGTGAACTCAAGTTGCCAGACAGAGAGTGATGGTTCCTTAGGAAGGTGCTTTTATAGAGTTCCAAATCCATGTTTCTTAGAGTGGCTGCTAGGCTGCTTGTTTTCGTAGCTACTGTAGTTGCAAGACTATTAGTTTACAAGGCTACTTCAGAGGTGGAGAATGTGAGCAAGAATTCGGGCCAGGTGAAATACCGCAGTGGTTGCTGTTCTTACAAGATTCAGCTGTTTTTCTTTAATAAACACTCTTTACATTGCTGCAAGCCTTTAACTGATTTCCAGAGTTCTGAAAAAGTTGATTTTGATAGTTTTTGCCAGGATTTGTGTTGCTTTTATGGAGGAGTGGAGTGTCAGAGGCTCTTACCCTGCCATTCCAGAAATGAGGTATCAAAAATGTATATGTTGGGACTCCCCTGGTGGTCCAGTGATTAAGACTCCCCCTTCCAATGCAGGGGGTGCGGGGTTTGATCCCTGATCGGGGAGCTAAGATCCCCCATGCCTCGCAGCCAAAAAAAAAAAAACGGAAACATAAAAAAAACGGAAGCAATATTGTAACAAATTCAATAAAGACTTTAAAAGTGGTCCACAGACGCACAAAGAAATGTATATGCTGAATGAGGATGTCATTCTTTACAATGATAATGATATCTGATAACATCTTGGCTATAACCGTCTTAGTAATAGTGTCTTGGTTATAAGGTGTGTCCATGCTGGTGGGCAGTAATAAATGGTTTCTCCTGGGCCACTTAAAGATCATAAAGATCCTTTAACAACAGCATTTCAGATGTGGCTTTTTCCTGCACAGTCCACAACTCTTAGAGACCTTAGCCTTTGTGTTATACCGTCAGGTCACATCTTAGGGAGCTATGACAGTGATTCTGCTGCATCACATAAAGTTAAAGCCAGTTTTTACTTTGAAGTTATTTTGAAGTCATAACAAATGTAACATGCAGTGACTACTGCCAGTTCTACTAATCTGAGGCAACACTGCACTTCTGATCTGCAGTTTCCTCATGAAAGAAGAAAAATGAAAGTAACTGCCCAGAGCTCTTATGAAGGTTAAACGAGATAATTTTTATGCCTTATCCAGAATAGAGAAGCTTTCAATATGCTATGCTCGATTCTGTAGGATGTACCAATAATCCATGGCTCTTAAGCTAACAATGCAGATTTGCCTCTGTCAGAATTAAGGGTACATCTGCATGCCTAGATGACTTTGCAGCAGTCCATTCCTGTCATCAGATAGGGTGAGTTGGTGGGCCTGTATAGAGGAGCTTGCCCTTTTTCAGAAAGGCTCTGTTATCGCGTGACTAAATGAGCCTTCCCGAAATGAAGGCTCATTAAGGGCTCTCTGAAACCAACCAGGGGGGAAAATGTCCACTGTGATAACAAGTGTTGATCATCTTTAGAATTTCGAGTGCATGAAAAGGTTGCTTTGAAAAGCATGTGGCTTTGTTGTTCTTGTCGGTCATAAAGGGGTTTTGTTGTAAGACTTTATACTTCTCAGAGTCAGCGCAAAAAAGGAGGACCTCTCTCTAAATAGCTGGGTGAGTCCTTATAATGCTTAGAAAACCATTTGGGATCGTGGGGCCATTTGCTATGACTTAAGAAGATTTAAACAAAGCCCAATTCCTATAGAAATTTAATTGATCATCTGAAAAATATTACAGCTTCTTTTGAACTTAAATGTTTATTTTTAACTCTATACTTGTATGAAGGTACAGATATAAATTCAGTGCCTTAAATAAGTTACTAATTTTTGGATACTTTTTGTTTTGCAAAGTTTAACCAGAAACTCCTCAGCTATTAAGGAGAGTATATGTTAGAACCATTTACTCATAAGTTGAATCTCTTATAATATAAATTATTATTGTTGAATTAATAACATTGTTGACATTCTGTAGGTTGGTTCAGGTTTAACCTTTCTCCAGGAAGATTAATATGATTTGTTTTTAGTATTGTTTCAAAAAATTTTAGTATCTTAACTGAATATAACTAGTTACTACCTTAACAAATATAAACATTTTAAGTACACAATGCAATTCTGCTTATATTTATGGGCAGAAAGAAGGTAAATTAGGCACTACATTTAACTGAATGGTCTCTATACATAGTACTGCAGTATCTGGGTTTACGATATTTAAACATTGTGAGTTAGATTTTGTCTTTTGTCCCCTTTATACCAAAAGTCAAGAAATCCAGGGGAAGTCTAGATTGAAGTTATTTCTGTTTACAAGCAGAAGAGTGATGCAGTAATAAAAACAAATGCAGTACAATTTTGTATCTGCCACTTTGCTGTTTTGTTTTAGGAGAAGTGGCACTGCTTCTTGTGCTCTAGCACACTTGTTTTATGACTGTAATGGTAGCTTTAAATTTTCTTTCCCCCACTGAAATATTTAAAAGTAAGAATATTTATTCCATTCTAAGAAAACTCTCTTCTCTTCCCTATCTCTGGATATATAGTCTTTTTTTTTTTTTTAATAAATTTATTTATTTATTTTCGGCTGTGTTGGGTCTTCGTTGCTGCACGTGGGCTTTCTCTAGTTGTGGTGTGCGGGCTTCTCATTGCGGTGGCCTCTTGTTGCGGAGCATGGGCTCTAGGCATGCGGGATTCAGTAGTTACAGCACGTGGGCTCAATAGTTGTGGTGCACGGGCTTAGCTGCTCCGTGGCATGTGGGATCTTCCCGGACCGGGGCTCGAACCTGTGTCCCCATGCATTGGCAGGCGGATTCTTAACCACTGTGCCACCAGGGAAGTCCCGAGTTAAATATAGTCTTGACTGAACTCCTTTGAATTGTATTATTTATGTGAGACAAATGTGAAGACCTCGGGTTTAGTAGTACAGAATATAAATCAAGTGAATTGCCTAAAATTGATTAAGGTTAAAAATATCTGATCCCTTTCTCTGTAATAAAGGTCTGTATTTTACACTGTGCTTCATTCAGTCTCCATTAACCTTTTGTTTCTTACCTCTCCATGGATGTTTTTTTAAGATTTAATTTTTTTAGAGCAGTTTTGGGTTTACTATAAAATTGAGAGAAAGATACAGAAATATTCCCTGCTCTCACACATATATAGTCTGCCCTGTTATCAACATTGCTCCCTAGAATGGCACATGTTTTACCAAGGATGAACCAATCTACTTTGACGCATCATTATCACCCAAAGTCCATGGTTTATCTAAGGGTTCACCTTCAGTGGCTTTGGACAAATGTATAATGATGCATATCCATCATTACAGCATCACACAGAGTATTTCCACTGTCCTGAAAACACCCCGGGCTCTGCCCGCTCATCCTTCTCCGGTGCCCCCACCCCTGGCAGCCACCGAGCTTTATTGTTTCCGTAGTCTTGCCTCTTTTCCAGAATCTCCATATGTTTACAGTGAAGTCCACAGAAAGCCAAAGATTAGAAGAAGGCCAGCTTGGTAGTCAGGAAGCTTAGGGATACATTTATTAGTCCAAACTTCAGTGTTTATTTTAGATATACTTAAAGTTTATTTCTAGCGAGGAGGTTGGGAGATTATGCTTGTGTTAACATCTAATTATGTTTGTTTCCCCCAGACACAGACAGCAATTCTGAGGATTCTGGAAATCCATCAACAACCAGGTTTACAGGTTATGGTTCTGTCAACCAGACTGTCACTGTCAAGCCACCTGTTCAGATTGCTTCATTAGGAAACGACGATGCAAACCTTTTAGAAGGTCCCTTAAACTCACCCAAGTATCAGCATATTTCTTTTATGCCAACTTTACACTGTGTCATGCACAATGGTGCCCAGAAGTCTGAGGTGGTCGTTCCTCCACCCAAATCTGCTGATGGTAAAACAATAGGGATGCTTGTTCCTAGCCCTGTTGCTCTCTCTGCAATAAGGGAGTCCACGAACTCAACCCCCGTCGGAATACTAGGGCCAACAGCTTCTACTGCAGAATCAGAAAAGCACCTTGAATTACTGGCGTCCCCTTTACCTGTTCCATCAACATTCCTTCCACATAGTAGTACTCCCGCTTTGCACCTCACAATTCAGAGGCTAAAACTGCCGCCGCCGCAGGGATCTTCCGAGAGTTGCACGGTGAACCTCTCCCAGCAACCAACTGGGAGTCTGAGCGTCGGATCACCAAACACTGCCTTTATTCCTGTTCATAATCCAGGTAGTTTTCCAGGATCTCCTGTTGCTACCACAGACCCCATCACAAAATCTGCATCTCAAGTGGTAGGACTAAATCAAATGGTGCCTCAGATTGAGGGAAACACAGGGACAGCCCCTCAGCCTACCAATGTGAAGGTAGTTCTTCCAGCAGCCAGCCTCTCGGCCGTACAGCCACCAGCTTCCTACCCCTTGCCAGGCTCTCCCCTTGCTGCTGGGGTATTACCCAGCCAGAATTCCACCGTCCTCAGCACGGCGGCACCGTCTGCCCAGTCCGCGGGAGCAGGCATCAGCCAGGCCCAGTCGAATGTTCCTCCCGCGGTTCCTACCCACACCCCCGGTCCCGCCCCAAGCCCGAGCCCTGCTTTGACACACAGTACTGCGCAGGGCGACAGCACGTCTTACATCAGTGCTGTGGGAAACACGAACGCCAACGGGACAGTGTTGCCTCCACAGCAGATGGGCTCAGGTCCTTGTGGTTCTTGTGGGCGAAGGTGCAGCTGTGGGACCAATGGAAACCTTCAGCTAAATAGTTACTATTATCCTAATCCAATGCCTGGACCAATGTACCGAGTCCCATCGTTCTTTACTCTGCCATCCATCTGCAATGGCAGCTACCTCAACCAAGCACATCAGAGCAATGGAAACCAACTTCCTTTTTTTCTGCCTCAGACTCCATATGCAAATGGACTGGTGCATGACCCAGTCCAAGCCAACTATGGCATGCAACAGATGGCAGGATTCGGGAGGTTCTATCCTGTGTATCCAGCACCTAATGTAGTCGCCAGCACGAGTGGTTCGGGGCCCAAGAAGAATGGGAACGTTTCATGTTACAACTGTGGTGTGAGCGGGCACTATGCACAGGAGTGTAAGCAGTCGTCCATGGAGGCCAGTCAACAAGGTAATCATGAGAGCTCCCAGAGGACTTGTTTTTGAGTGTGCCCGTCCCTCCCTCCCCTGGTGATCACGGTGATCCTGTTGAAGCAGAAAGAGCTGTTGTGTGTTTGTTTACGGATGTTGTGCTTTCAGTGACAAATCGTAAAATGCAAACGGCAAAACCTAGTGTGGACACACACAGGACACACAAACAGCGCAAGGAAGTTCAGAGAAATTCAGTTCCCAATTAAGGAATAAACCATAAAGGCACTTCTTAAGGAATATAATGGGGATTTGCGAATCTCTTGCTAGCAGCACTTTTTTTTTTAAAGCTACAATCCTGTGTCA
Source organism: Lipotes vexillifer (assembly GCF_000442215.2). NCBI lineage: Eukaryota > Metazoa > Chordata > Mammalia > Artiodactyla > Lipotidae > Lipotes > Lipotes vexillifer. Next base: position 51,219 of record NW_006785403.1, on the reverse strand, counting down.
TAGAGTAAGCAACATTTTTAAATGCTGAAAAACTAGGAAGTGATAGTCATCTGACATGGAAGATTTTTAGTTGTTTGGGTCTATCTATGCATAACCAACTGGCCTCATGCTACACCCTTCCTTCCCAGCAGACTTTTTTTTTTTTTTTCAGTGCTATTGCATTTTAAAAGGCACAGAATATTTAAGCACTGGTTTTTGGAGTAAGGAGATTCAAACTGAGTTTAATATTATTACCACCAGAATAAAGAAATTGTTCTTAAATAAGTACGTGTAAGATACCAAATTCAGTGTAGACCTGAAACTGTTACCTTTCACTCACATTAGGCTTTTGTCATTTTGCCAAATCTCACACAGAAAAAAAGTCTTGACTTGGGAGTATGTGCTTGACATTTTTAAGGGAAAATTGAGTTTGATAGCTTTATGTTGAACTTAAAGCACAAACTTCATTATTACTTTTTAAAAGTCATTTTATGGACCATTTTGCGGTCCGAGTATTGCCGAAGGAGCAGCGGCTGAGGAGCATGCCCATTTGATACCTTGTAGTGGTTTGTGATGCATTGCATTGTACGCAGTGACTTAGCAGTTCTGTCTTTCCCATTTTAGGCACTTACAGACTGAGATACGCACCTCCCCTCCCCCCTTCTAATGATACGTTGGATTCTGCAGACTGAAACAAGTAAAGCTTGCCTACTTAATACACTGAAGTGTGGGGAGTCATGGTTGGGGTGTGGAGGGGAGGAAAGGAAAGGTATTTTGTTTGTGTTTCTTTGTCTATACATTTCCTAGATTTCTATGCAGTTGGGATTTTTCATTTCTCTTGTACCAATGTCCAAAACAAAAAAGAATGCATTGCTTTTGAGCCTCTGGTCTCCTGGTACAACAACAGGCTTATCTGTATGATACATGTAATTTAAACATCCAAACAAACTACCAAAAGGAAAATGTTGATGCGTGCTTTTTTTTTACACTGAATACTTGCTGTGTGCAATGTTTACTGAATCTTTAAAACTGTGTATTTGACCTTTTTTAATAACACTGGTGACAGTCCTATGGTTTTGGAAAAAAACTGTGCTTCTTCCCCAGTTTTTCTCACTTTCGTCCTACACTCCGCTTTTCTCCCCCGCCCTCACTCTTTC
>NW_006785403.1:29259-49959 GCF_000442215.2 Lipotes vexillifer | reverse complement strand
CTCTTTCCAGTGGCCGCAGGAGTGGTTGGCACTGCATTGTCCACACTTTGTAAAACTGCTCTGCATATAAATTGAGGGTAGAATGTTTCACCTTAATCATAAGGGAGAATCACATTCCCAAAATAGTGTGTATATATGTAATAAACAGCACCACGTAAATACATATATGCAGTGCTTGTTGTCCAAATAAAAATTAAAACAAATGGGAGAGAGAGGAGGAAGTCAAATCATATGAAACTGAGAAAATATGACATGAAGTGGACAAAGAACTTTTTCTTTAAAAAAAAAAACAAAACCTTTTTACTTCATCATACTTTTTTAGCCTGTTGCTTCAGAGAGACATAAAGTGAACAAACTAGTGTGAGTGTGGTTCTTCTGTGTGTTTGTTTGTCATGAAAATCAACAGCCAATTTTACCTGTAGTCTACCACTGTGTCATGTAAAAGAGACACTTGAGTCAAGATTTCTTTTCCTACACCAACTGTTACAGTGTTCCATTGCGTTTAAAATGTGTATGCTTTATTGCAATCTGAACAGAAGCTCTGCGTTTCTACAAAAGTCAGGTATTTGTTCCCTAACTTGTCTCGTAGCAAAGTCACTTTTATAACAGTTTACCACTATGCTTGATTATAATGTGAAAGACTGAATTCTGCGTGTGTTAAGATGGTATGAATCATGTCAGTGTCACATCACTAAGTTTAATGCTGCTGTTTAAAAACAAAAGTTTTTTTAAAGCCAATCTATGTACTAAATTGCTTCCAGGTAATTTTTGATTTCCTAAAGTGCACTGAGGTTATCTGGAAGACGGGGTGCAGGTTTGGACTGCTGCATTCAACAGCAGTGAGCAGCTACCACTGTAGAGTCGCAGGTTGAGGGCTTGGGGTTGGGTTTGTTTCCCCATCCTCAGTACAGGGCAGAATCGACAGATGTTTGTTGTGTGGGGTCACGTTGGTGTGCAGCAGAGGAACTTGAATATCTGGTCTCGGTTCGGAAGCCTAACAGATTGCCAGACAAAAGGAAACACTTGAAGAAAGAAGCTTCGTGTAATGTTTCACAGATAGAATTTATATTTATAGCACCAATATACATTTTGAAACCTTCTTTCCGGGGTGGGAGTTAAAGGGGAAGGAAGGGGTGGGGTGTGAAGGGGGGGTAGACGAAAGCTTTAATTTAAAAAGAGAAGAAGTCCGAGTAAAGGAAATTATTTTGATTAAATGTATTTTGTTTGATCTGGGTATTTTTGGACCACATTATTAAATTAATTGTTGAGCTGCAGTTGAGTTGTTCAAGTGAGAGTTTTGATAAGCCCCATCTGGACTGCATTGTGAACCACTTGCCAGTTGTACTTTATGGAGCTTATTTTATGATTTAAAAGACTGTACTGTACATAGGAGGTATGTTACCTTCTCCTTATTTGTATGTTTACCATATACTTTGATATTTGAAATGTTATGTACTGGAAAGGCCACTTATATTTCTAGAACAGATTGGATTTTATGCAACCTTTTTTCCTTGAATTAACAGCAATAAAAAAAATGAAAAATGGCTTAAGAATTGTGCTTTATTGCAAATTTTGTAAAAGTGAAAGATAGGAGGACATCCTACCTGGTGGGTTTGGGGTTTTTTCCCTTTTTAAGGAATCAACCCGTTATTTTCCTGCAGTGTGGGCAGTGAATCCCCAAGTTACTTACCATCTGGAAATGTTTCCCACAAGCAGCCTTACTATATATATGGGTCACCTGTGTGACCGCTGAAAGAAGAGTCTGCACTTCTGTGCTTCCTGAGCACACAGTGTGTGCCAGAGGCACTGTGGCGGCTCAGACAGAGTCCCTATCACCCAAGAGCGGTGTTTCTGGTTCAGGCCCTCCCTCACCAAAAGCCTAGAGGACCTAACTTACTTCCTCAAATTTATTAATACCATTTTGTTTTCCAGGAAACTCTCCCAATACAGTACCTTTGATTACATTGGTTCTATCTTCTGTAATCCAGTCTCAAGTCAGTCTTTACACAATCAGTAATTTTATAAGAGATTGTGGGGAGGTGCTTTCCACATATCCATGCATCAGTCGTGTCCTCTGGTGACGACTGATGTCACTCGGCCCAGCCCCTCCGGTTGTTCCCAACGTTCCGTGCAGTGATGGACACTAAGAATGATTGTCCTGAGCCACCTAACGCACGTTCCCTCTGTACCCAGTTGGGCAGTGGGTTTGAAAAGATCACAGGACCCCTGATGGCTTTTCCGTTAGCCAGCAAACAGGCAACTACACGTAACACACGGCGGTTATGGACCCGCCTCCAGTTAACTCACACACCTCCAGTGTCATCACCTGTGTCCCTTAACCGACCCTTCTCCTTCCTGCCCCCACTGCACAAGGTCACCACTACTCTCAATTTCACTATTCCTCTTTTCCCCTCACATTTTACATCCTCCTTCCCCAAATATACAGTGTATTTCTACTTTTCTTGAGCTTTATAGAAAGGGTACCCTTTACCTCGTCTTCTGTGACTATCTACTCACCTGGTTTTATAGTCCTGATGTTGCATTCCTTCAGTTCATTCATTTTCACTAACTTTACAATATTCCATTGCATTGGGGGAGAACAACACACACACACACACACACACACACATCCATTCTGTCAACAGACATTTGGGTGGTTTTCACTCGTTTGCTCTTGTAACAGGAGCAGTTTTGTACCAGTCTCCTGGCTTGTATGTGCGAGAGTTCCCTGGGATATACATCTAGGAATGCAAGTGCTGGGTTGTAGGACATGATAAGTATTCAGTTTTCCCAGATTCGCCATGTGGTTTACACTCTCACCAGCAGCATGCATGCCCCTCAGCCCATATCCCGATGCTGTGATAGTGCCCGGGGCGGCTTGGCGAGGGAGAAATAAGTGTAGGCTTGGAGGGATTTGTGTGAGGCTTCATGGAGGAGGTGAGTGTGGAGAAGAGCCTGACATGACAGCACGGGCGGGGTTTGGGCCAGTGTGGACCAGGGGACGCGCTCTAGGCAGAAGGTGTGTGGAAAGGCACAGGACCCGAGGTGATGGGTTGTGAGGTCAGGAGGTGACACAGGCAGCTGTCGTAGAGGGAACATCTTGAAAGAGTTATGAGATTTGTGGTTCGGTAGGTAAAATAGAGCCAGACTGGAGAATTTGGAGTTGATTGAGTGAAAAATTGGAAGTTGCCAAGTTTTAAGTAGAGAAAAAATACGTTGACGATAGTTTTTGAAAGAAGGCTTGGAAGTTGAGAGACCGGTTAGGATGAGGCGACAGGAAGGAAGAGGATGGAAGGAACCCCGGGCTTCAGAGCCACGTTTTCCCCAGATAGAAGATGAGCTTGTCTAAGTTACGGCTGTGAGGATTACATGATATATGGGAAAGGTCCAGCATGATGAAATAGCACCAAGGAGGCACCCAAATGTTAGTTGAATTCCGTTTCAACGCACAGGAGAATTGTGATTCTGTTTTCAGAGACGAGGAAAATGTGGACGAGAGTTAAGTCTGTGTGAAGGCAGCGGTTCTCTGGGTGGCGAGGAGCCTGGTAACTGTAGTTCTTCATTATATTAAGCTTAGTTGTTTCAGCTCCGTCCACTTACAAAAGACAAAATATTTCTTGTGCTCAAAAATTAAATCTATTTGGAGGTAGCTATGGGCTCTATATCCATGGGCTGAGTCTTGCAGTACCAAAGTACAACAAGGTCTTACAAGGCAAATCCACATTTAATTTTTTATGTAAGTGCTAAACATCTAATTTTTCTGAGAAGTTTCCAAAAAGATTACAGCACCGTGTAAAATAATTTCTCTCTCTTTTTTTTTTAACAGGTAGCATCTAGTACTTGAGCACCACCATCCGTTTGAGCTCGGAGGACACCTTTTTTCAATTCTACATACTGATTACAAAAACATTTAAGGTTAAGGCAGTGAAACCAAATGGAGGCAAGCTGTGACAGTAGTTAACCCCATAACCCTTCCATCTTTCCTCTCAAAGGATAAAGAAAAATGCTGACTCCCTCCGCCTACCCCACCCATAGAAAGGGCCCGTTTCTGTCCAGAGAAATGAGTTGAGGTCTGGGGGATGAAATAAGAAAGAGGTGCCCTGACCGTAAACATGGTGGCTGCATCTCTGGACCTTTCCTCGGGGATGGAAGACAGTCTGAAGTTGGGTTCTATTATGAGAATGAAGGGCTCCGGCGCCCGAGATTGAGAGGCAGGTGTAAACTCAGATGAGGGCGTGTTCTCACTGCAGTGCCCTAGACCGCCTGCAGAGGGCAGCACCATCCTTTCCCGGAGCACGGCCGTCCGCTTGCACGGTTTGGATACCTAAGGTCAATCGAACATGAGTATTTTAGAATACCACTGCTTATGAGTCACAGCTGTTGTACTCATGTGTGCAAAAATAACTTTTCCACGTTTCAGGAAAAATTGACCTAATTCTTAAATGCTGTCCTCTTTTGAAAACTGTGAGCCCCTACATTGGAGCATGAGTACACATGACGTGAACTCTGTGTGTATGCAAATATCTGTCCATCTTGGAAGCAAGATGGCTTTAGGCTCCCTCTTTCCTGCTCTGGAAAGTGGGGTACATCACAAGTGTAAGCATCAAAAATCCTTCCGTCCTGCAGTCACACCTCTTCTTCAGTGACTGCTGGCCTCAAGTCTCCAGAGCTCTTGATTCTAAGATCCTGATTTGCTACTTGAACTTTGGGGGTGGGGCGAGGTGGGGGGCTGGGTGGTTCTTCATTGTCTTTCTTTATCCTCTTGCAGCACCGACTTGATCCACTGTAAAAAGGTCTCGCTCGGCCAGCCTCTCACCAAAAGAAATTGCTAATTGGGAAGCAGCGCCACCTGGTGGGGGACGAGGACAATGCAAGCAAGCGGACGTCATTGCCCACTTGACCTGATGTAAATTGAACGTAAGGCAGAAAACATTTGAGATTGTAAACCTGTGCTCAAAACCTTAAAGAATGCAGGCAACTGGCCATAAAAGTAATTTGAGCGGTCTCCTCTTTCAGACATTGCAATCTCAGTTTGTTATAAACATCTTAAACGCATTGATGGTACTTTAGAGTTTCCTTTGCACTTTTCTCTGTGCTCATTGGCCTGCACAACTGTGAAGCGTATGGGGTCTTCCTCCTCCCTATTTTACAGATTAGGAACTCAGGGTTCAGAGGGGTTAAGTGCCACAGACATGCCACCAGTGATGAAGGCCAAGCCCCGACTTCAGATTAGTGCTTACCTCCTGCCCCACTTCCTGGCCTGCAACTGCTGCTTCACTGAACCCAGGGCAATGACCTTTTAAACCGTATAAAGCGATAGGCACCCATGGTCTTAAGAACCGTGGGGCCTCTGGATTCCTGAGAGGGGAGTGGGCTGGGTCCTGGCCAGTCAGAATGTCTCTTTTCTGTATCTCTGTTGAAGGGGTGAGGGAAAGTTTGCAGAGCTGGGAGACCTCAGGACTTTTAGAACTAGGCTTTCAGCGTTTGCCTGTCTCAGATGAATTCAAGGAGCAGCAGCTGTTGCCTACATCCAAGGTTTGAAACATGCACCAATATACTCTGCTGGAACACTGAATCTTGCTCTGCAAAGGTTTTCATTATCCCCAGATGTCTCGGTGACTATTGAGCATTTGGTGACTATTCCATAATTTTAAGACTTCAGAACTTAAGAAATGCAGTAGCAGGGCACACAGAAAAGACACTTCACTGCTGATATTTGAAAAGCTCTGACAGTTTTATATAGATTGTCCCAAGCACTCCCTCTACCCGCCACCGCTACTCAAAGACACTCCCAAGACCAAAAATGACAGAGGCAAAGTCACCTTCAAGCAGGAACAGTGACAGTCACACCCACCCCAAAAGCCTTTCTGGATGTTAAGAATGCCACCAGGTCACCTAGTCCTCGGTGCTCATTCTTGCTAGCGTATCAGGGTTGGGTATTTGTGACATGGTAACTCACTTTTGCATTGGAAGCCTCCATCAGATGAACTTGTACAAAGAGGTGGCGCTGGTAAAGCCTTATTTTCAGCACCCACCCACAGTACGCGTGACCTTTCTCAGGCTCATTTACAGAATGGGGATAACATCCACTTTGTTAGAATAGTTATAAGGATTGAATCTGGCAAAATACATAAAGCACTCAGCGTCTGGCACACAGTAGGTGCTCAGGAAATTCGTGATGGTGGCGAACGCCTTCATGCCCAGCGGGGGTAGGCACGTTTCAGCCTCACCGCAGCCATAAGAGGTGGGTACTCCTCTCCATCTTACCGTTGGGGAGGTTGAGGCATGAAGGCCGCCCAAGTGCCTGAGGGCACAGAGTGGTTCAGTGGCAAGGCTGGGGCTGGAACCCACCGCTCTTAGCCCCCAGGCTCCTCCAATTCTTTGTGCCCAGGTCACAGGATGCTACAGGCATGGCGTAACAGTGCAGGGCACCCCGCACTGGGGTAAGGTAGGCAGGACTCAGGCCTGCTCTGCCATAAACTCTGTCGTCTTGAACACCTGGCCCTCCTGGACCTTCATTTTTCTTACCCGAAAACTGAGTGTTGCTTGGAAGAGTGGTAGAAACTGAGCTAAATGACCTTAGAATTCTGTGGCTTGAAACTTTTTCACTTTAAGTGATTTATCAAGTTTTTATAATTCTTTACCTTTACACTTTTGTTTTAACTGATTTGAAGTCCTTTATGGGTGTGGCCAGGAGCACAAACCCCAGCTGTCACCGTGTGCTAACAGGACAGGAAATGTTTCCAGGTCCTTAGGGAGCAGCGATAGAGAAGACCCCAATTGGGGCTGGCTGGGCACTAGGTGGCAGCACTGGCTTCTGACTGTGTCTGGTCCAGCGGAGGAGCAGGCGCTCTGTCCTGTCAAGATTCTAGGCTCTCCTCTACTTGTACTGATAAAAGTTTTCACCTGGGGGGGACCTTCCAGTCAAAAAAACGAAGCTCGCGTACCGAGTCCTGTGCTGAAGGACACAGGGTTAGCCGTAGCTCACAGGTCAGCAACACGTAGAGATGGACAAACTGCGGTCCACGGCTAAGAATGGTTTTTACATCTTTAAATGGTTGAAAAGAATACGTTTTCATGACGCATAAAAAATTATATGCAATTCACATTTCAGTGTGCACAAATAAAGTTTCTTGGAACACAGCCACTCGTTTGTCTCGTTGTGGCTGCTTTCGTCAGAAATGGTCAAGTTGAACAGTTACGACAGAGACCACGTGGCCCTCAGAGCCTGAGGTACTGTCTGTGCCTTTATGGAAAAAGCTTGCTGACCCCTGACACATAGCAACCTTCTCTTAAGTAAAGGTGCGCTCCCCGGTGTCTTTCAGATCCTACGTGCGAGTGCAGGAATTTCACTCTCCTTTTTGCTGCTGGGTCTTCTTAGCAAAATGAGATCACCTCTGGTGCACACATTCCATCAGCTGTTTAGCAAATATCTCTTGGCTGGGAGCTGAGTGTCACGAGGGGCATAACCAGCTACAGCCTGGTCACAAGCCGTGGGGTCCCAGTGGGTGGACAGGTGAACTCTGCCTGCTGAGAACTGGGAAAGGGTTTTCAAAGGACAACATTTCCGCTGGGCCAGAAAGGGAGAAGTGAGATATTCTTAGTGAAGAGGTACAGAGATGGCAAAGAAAATGTCATCGAAGATGGACCTCAGGAGTGCTGGGTAGGGAGGTGAGAGGGTGCGAGGAACAGGCAAGGGCAGGTGCGGGGCAGCAGGGCACGAAGACGGGAGGGAGCCAGGACGGGCAAGGGTTTGGAAGAAAAAAACATGGATTCTTTGGCTCTTGCTGAATTTGTGGTGCTTGAGTGACACCTGGTCATCCAGTGTTTGTCTCACAGTGTGGCCCTAGGTTACCTACAGCAGAGCCACCTGAAGGGTGTAACTAAAACACACACTCCTCAACTCTCCCTCCCCCCAAACACACACCTAGAGAATGGAAGTTCCCAATGTATATTTTGGTGGGTGCAGGGGAGGGCAAAGCCGATGCGTCAAAGAAGGCTGAGAAGGAGAATCCAGATAGTGGAGAATGTTCCCTGAAGGCCGGAAGATAAACTTTGAGAATGAAATGGTCGTTATTGCCACATACAGTAGAGGTCAGGAGGTATGGCCACGAGCTTGACAGTCACGAGGTCACTGGTAACTTTAAGACGACAGTTACAGGGGATTGAGAGCAGAGCCAGAGGAAGACAGACAGAAGGATGTGAGGATGGACAACTAACCTCACTCTAGTTGCTACTTATTTTGAAAGGCAGTATAATGTAGTGCTTTGAATCCCAAGGCTGTCATTTGAGCCGGGGCCTCTGAGCAAGTTCCCTTACCTGTAAACAAAGATTACAAGAGTGTCGACCTCCTAGGGTTTTTGTGAGGGTTAAAACGTTCCAACGTGGTGCCAGGCATACAGGGAGCACTAACACAATGTTATATTTCCTTTAAAAATATTTTCTTATTCAGAACCTGCCTTCCTATTTTAGGGCCTGTCAAAATTAGGAATATGCCTCCCTTTGGATTATGACTGTGCTTTGTTCTTTCCTGTTAGCTGCTCTTTTTGTTTTACATAATTGCAGTCATTCTATACACGCATTTTATATCTTTTTTTTTTTGTTTACAGCTGATGAGCCAATATCGACACTTTATTACTAACTAAAGTCCACAGTTTACATCAAGGTTCACTCTTGGTCTTGTACATTCGGTGGGTTTTGACAAATGTATGATGACATGTATCCAGCATTGTAGTATCATACAGAATAGTTTCACTGCCCAAAACATCCCATGCTCTGCCTATTTACCCCTCCCTCCCACCCCTGGCATCCACTGATCTTTCTACTGTCTCTATAGTTCTGCCTTTTCCAGGTGGTCATATAGTTGGAATCACACAGTATGTAGCCTTTTCAAATTGGCTTCTTTCACTTAGTAATATGCATGTAAGTTTGTAAGTTTCCTCTATCTCTTTTCATGGCTCAATAGCTCTTTTTTTTTTTTTCTCTCTGAATAATTCACTGTCTGAATGTGCCAGTTTGTTTATCCACTCACCTACTGAAGGACATCTTGTCTGCTTCCAGGTTTTGGCAATTATAAATAAAGCTGCTCTAAACATCCCTGTGCAGGTTTTTGTGTGGATGTAAGTTTTCATCTTACTTGGGTAAATACCAAAGAGTGTGATTGCTGGATCATATGGTAAGCTATGTTTAGTTTTGTAAGAATCTGCCAAACTGTCTTCCAAAGTGGCACCCCGTTTCCGTTCCCATCGGCGGTGAACAGGAGTCCTTGTTGCTCTGCATCCTTACCAACACTTGGTGTTGTCCTTGTGTGGATTTTAGCCGTTACAAGAAGTACGTAGTAGCACCTTATTGTGTGAACTTGCAATTCTCTAATGACATAAGATGTGGAGCATTTTTCACGTGTTTGTCTTTTTTGGTGAGGTGTCCAGATCTTTTGCTGATGTTTTTAAATTAGGCTGTTTATTTCCTTATTATTGAGTTTTAAGCATTCTTTGTATATTTTGGACACCAATCCTTTGTGCTTTGCAAATATTTTCTCCTTAAAAGCATTCTTTTAACACTTTTTTCTTTTTATTGGGATGAAACGGGAATGTGAGACCACCAAGGGACAGAGCCCAGAGGGTCCCCCTGTGTCTTTACTCTTCTCAGGCGCAGCGCCAGACATCTCCAGCGGGCGTCCGGCAACATGTCAGAAGCGGGATCCCGTAGTGGTTGCCAGGTCCTCAATGCAGAGCTGGGGGCGCACTTGGCAACTGGGGTGGGACCCTGGAGGCTTCCAAGTACCTCCTCTGAAGGGACAACCGGCAAGATTAGGCGGCTGGGCCACCGCTGGCCCTTTTATTACTTGCCCAGAGAACAGAAATTGTGGGTCCACAGCGACATCCCTTCGTAACTTCTTCAATCTTATTTGGGACACAGAGGACCAAGTTCCTCCCCAGTGTGTTTACAGAGACGTGCACGGCAAAGGAAGCAAGCCGTTTCCACGCCGGGCTTCAAGCAGGGCTGCCGGCGTTGCCTGTGCTCCTCGGTGTGGATGAGCTTCCTTTCCGCCAGACACAAACAGACCTTGGTGGGGCCTCGGCGGAACAAGAGACAATAGTGCTTCCCCCAGGATGGAAAGTCGTCACCCCGCAGCGGACGGGAAGTTCAGCTCCACAGAGGGGCTTTGCCTGTGGGTCTTCAGATCTCCCCTCCCACCCACCCACCTCGTGATAAATTGATGCAATGCCTTAATGCTTCCACATAGCTGAGTATCTTCTCTGGAGTTCAGTATCGAAATAGGCATATTTCTGGCTACATTGAAAACCCTGGCGAGGAGGAAGTGAACTACTCTAGAGTGTGTGTGATCCAAGTGGAAATAAATCATTGTGCCCAGCTCGTTCTGAATCCCAGTTTCCTCTTAAGCCAGACTTTCCACCTAATGGAAAGTGGAGGTGTGTTTACTCTAGCAAAGATGGTCTCTTGATTGAAAACAGTTGGAAAAGGCCCGCCACGTGGAGGGAAATTGGTGGAGCGCATTGTTTCTCCCAGTGCCATCCGGGGAGCCCCTTGGGAGGCCTGTGAAATACAGATTCCAGCACCACCACCACCGCCCCCTGGCCCCCCCTGCACAGGATGCCTGGCGTAGGGCGCAAGAGCGAGCCCTTCACAAGCTCTCCATTCCGATGCACAAATTTTTGAAAATCATTAAGTTAAAAGCACAAACTTCAGAAGCCTAAAACCTGGCTTTAGATCTTGACTCTCTCACCCAGTAGCCGTGTGACTTTGGACAAATATTTAAATGGCTTCATTCTTATCTGCAAAATGGGAATAATAACAATGGGCTCGTGGAGACCCCCCAGTGCCTGCACAGCTACCAAAGCTAAAGTGCTTGAAACATGTACTGATACACACAAGAGGTCCTCAGAAGACAAGAAAAGGGGCTTCAGAAAGTGTAGGCTGTCCCCCTCCTCTACTGTGGGGTTTTGTTTGTTTTACACGAAGTAATAATGACTAGCTTTTATTTGAGTCCATATAATGCACCAGGCATTATCCTGAGCACTTGCACGTATTATTAACCCTCAAACAAGCCTATAAAATAGGTATAATTATGATACCCACTTTATAGGTGAAGAAATCGAGTCAAGGACAGGTTAAGGAACTTGCCCACTCAGTTTCGAAGTCTGCGTTTGAATGCGGGACCTCGGAGCCTGGAGCTCTCTTCTCCTTGTGCCTGTAGCCCTTAAAGACCTGACAGTAAACTGATAGAGAAAAACAGAAGTCCACTTCCTGGGAAACAGTGGAAGTTTAACTCCTCTTCATAAACCACATGGTAAGCATGGAATGTTCCAATAATTATTATTGTGGAGCCCAAGGCAGAACAATGTTTTCTCTGACGAGCCTTACAAACAGTATCCTTTCTGAGATGCTCAGTCTAAACCCGAGCTGTCCAATCTGGTAAGTAGCCACAGATAGTTATTTAAGTCAATCGATCCCTGGAAGAGACTAGAGAGTCCGGATGTAGACCCACACATATGCCCAAAACTGATTTTTGACAAAGGTGCCGCGGCAGGTGCAGCCGGCTGACCTCGTGCGCCCAGGGACTGACCGGCTGCAGGGCTGGGGGCGGCGGCGGGGCGGACGAGGAGGGGCCTTCTCAGCGACCCCCGCGGCCTCTGCCCCTCTCCCCCCGTCCGCGTGGATGCCCCTCTGCGCTTCTCCGAACCCATTTTAGGACCGAGAGAGCCGCCCAGGGGATCTTCCCCTGACGCGCCGCCCCCAGGGGTGTTGTCCTGCCAGAGCTGAGGATGCGAAATGTCCTGACAGAGGCCCGCACCACCAAGGACGGTCCCTCCGGAAAAGCGATCGGGCCCGGAGGAGGCCTCGCCCCGCCCGCCGGCGCTCGGCGTCCACGTGGAAGCCTCACCCAGCCAGCGGGCGCTCGGGGTCCACGTGGAGGCCTCGCCCCTCCCTCCCGCGCGGGGTCTACGTGGAGGCCTCGCCCCTCCCTCCCGCGCGGGGTCTACGTGGAGGCCTAGCCCCGCCCTCCCGCGCGCGGGGTCCACGTGGAGGCCTAGCCCCGCCCTCCCGCGCGGCGTCCTCGTGGAGGCCTCGCCTCGCCCCGCCCGCTCGCGCCCCCTCGGCCTGCGCGGCGGCCCGGAAGAGCCGAAAAGCCGGGGAGGTGGACCCCAGCCCCGCACCACCTGCCCTTCGGAGCGTCAGTGTGTGCGGGTCTCGCAGACGGTGAGAAAGGGGCCTTTCCAAGAGGCTCAGGACAGTTTCCCCAGGGTTGGTCTAGAAAGTGCTCCCTGTCCCTTCAACTGGTTCTCAGCGCCGCAACTGGAAATGTCCTGACCTCGAGGCCAGGACACTTTCCCCTTGGATGGGCTTGTCCATCTGTGCACGCGGCCCGCCCGCAGCCCGGATCCTAATGCGTCAGACTTAGCGTCACAGCCTTTGGTTCTATCCTGAAATGAGCACGAGAGATTTGGACCTGGGAATACCTGGAAAACAAGCGGTGTCTGTATCTAACAGACTCTCGGTAAACGTTACAGGAATGAATGAAGTGAGGAACCGTACCCCAGCTGGCACGGTACCCTTTGTTCTTCCACGAACCAGAAAATGACGGGTGTATTCTGAGTGGGCATTCTAGGACCGCAGCCCTAATGAGAAAGAATTATGAGGACTTTATACTCCTGGGTTTTTTTCCCCCCCTTGAGACGAGAAAAGGATGTTCCAAAGCCATTAACCTCCTTAGAACACGCAGATAGGAAAGGCGGAAAGCAACGCTTTGAAAACAAAAGCAAATGGCCTTATTTACTTTTAAAAATGATACACGTAAAACTTGAAGATATGTTCGAAAATAATATATTTCTGAAAAGTGTAAACAGTTAAAATCCCTGGTCCCAGAGCCCCAGTCTTAATTCCCTCCCCAGGTGTAACCTCACCCCATGGCCCTCCTTGCCTTCTGCTGCATCTCTAGCTGCGGGTTTCTGGCTGTTCTCCACGAGGGACAGTACACCTGCAAGCCTCTTGCTTATTATTCCCTCCACCTGGAAAGCCACCCCCACTTTCGTTTCTCTTTTTGGGGGGAAGGGGTATTTAATTTTATTTGTAGGGTGAGTGCACAAACCTTAAAGTGTGCAGCTGGATGAATTTTTACATACTTCTCTGCATATATGTTCACCCAGATTCAGATGCAGACCATCTCCAGCACAGGAAGCCTGCCCCCGTACCTCCCAAAGTCAGTACTCTTCCCAGAGGTAAGCACTGTTCTGACCTCCATCGCAGCAGATTCCTTTTGTCTGTTCCTATAAATGTCCTAACGTCCTTCGGAGACCCCAGCACTTTCTTTGGGAGCTCATTCCCATCCTCCAGGTCTCAGCTCAGATGTCATCTCCTCTCCTGTTCCTTTCGATAGCGGTATCCATAGCAGTACCCTGTGCCTTTCCTACAGAGCCCTTCAGGGTTTGCATTTTGTTTACTTGTTTGCTGTTTGTCTCCCCAACTGGAAGGTAAGAGTCCTCTTACCTGAACTCTCCTGTTCACTGCTGTCTCCTGAACCCCTAGCCCATCGTCTAGCATATGTAGACAATCAACAAATATTTACTCAATGAATGCATACATGTGTGAATGAAGGGAAGAAATGCCCCAGGTATCAGTTTGTATATGGTCCTGAATCCAAAACTAATTATAGTCATCCAAACATGCCAGAGGCCTCTGCGCTGTTGGTTACAAAGGCAATATTCACCAAATTCAGATGTGAAGATTTAGAAAGAAATACTGGAGTTGTTCCAGTCTGCCTGGAAGCAAAAAGTGGGCTAATTCTCCCCCTCTATAACAGGATTGCTTTCTCCACCAAGACTGGGCTTTCGCTTTATAGTTTTGAATCAATGTTTTATAAAACAACTCCACTTTGGCTACATAAAAAGACTCTCTCAACAGCCGTAGACTCTGTTGGAGTGATAGAGGACGATGTTTTTAAAACTTGCTTTACATTTTGTAATGTTTTAAAAATGAGCACATAATACTTAAAAAAATTTTTTTAATTGTGATAAAATACACATAACATGAAATTTATCATCTTAACAAATTATTTTAAGTGTACATACAGTTTAGTGGTTCTAAGTACCTTCACATTGTTGTGCAGCCCATCTCCAGAACTCTTCTCAGCTTGCAAAACTGAAACTCTGTAGCCATTAAACAAGTCCCCCTCTCCCCCCGTCCTTGGCAACCATCATTCTACTTTATGTCTCTATGAATTTGACTACTATGGAACCTTATGTAAGTGGAATCTGTAATACAGTATTTGTCCTAGTGACTGGTTTATTTCACTTAGCATAATGTGTTCAAGGTTCATTCATGTTGTAGCACGTGTGAGAACTTCCTTCCTTTTTCTGGCTGAGTAATAGTCCACTGTATGTTAAACCACATTTTGTTTATCCGTTCATCCGTCGATGGACACTTGAGTTGCTTCCAACCTTTGGCTATTGTAAATAATGCTGCTGTGAACATGGGTATGTAGGTATATCTTTGAGAACCTGCTTTCAGTTCTTTGGGGTAATAACCAGAAGTGGAATTGTTGGATCATATGGTAATTCTGTTTAATTTTTTGAGGAACTGCCATGCTGTTTTCCACAGCATCTGCATCATTTTACATTCCCAGCAGCAATGCACCAGTGTTCCAGTTTCTCCACATTCTCGCCAGCACTTGACATTTTTTGGTTTTTTGATTGCAACCATCCTATGGATGTGAGGTGGTATCTTTTTGTGGTTTTAATTTGTATTTCCCTAATGAAAAATGATGTCGACAGCATCTTTTCATGTGTTTGTTGGCTATTTGTATATTTTCTTTGGAGAAATATCTAGTCAAGGCCTGAGTCTATTTTTCATCAGCTTGTTTGCTTCTGTTGTTGGTGTTGGGTTCTGGGCACATATTACTTTTAAAATCAGGAAAGAATTTTATTTTATGAAGAAATGCTCGGCTCTGCCGAGGAGGCACTTGCCCGGGCTCTCACTGCATATAGAAAGCCAGTTAAAAGAGAGTGTGGTGGTTAAAAGCTTTGGGCTCTGGAATTAGAACACTCAGTCACAGTAATTACTGAGTTCCTGCTGTATAAGTTGGGGTAAGGTAACTACTCTAACATACGACCCTAAAAGTGACCTGGTACAATAAAAACGTTGCTCGCTTACTTCAAGTCCATGGTGGTCTGAGGCAGAGGTGGGGGAAGGGCAGGACTTATGGAGGGACACTGTGTCATTTGGGGACTCTGAGTGACATAGTCATTCAGGGACCTCGGCTGCATCCATCCTGTGACACTTGACATCCTCAACATGTGGCCTCCAAGGTAACCAAAGGATGGGCTAAAAGGGAGGATTACACAAGGGCATCGTTTTAGGGACCAGTCTTTGCCTGTGTTGCATCAACCCAAAGCTGTGATTCAGCCTCACCCACTACAGAGGAGACTGGGAAACATCCTCTTCCTGGTGCCCAGAAGGAGAGGAAATTGCGTTGTCTCTGCCCCAGTACATCCTTCTGGTGACCAGCCATCTCATTCTTCCCCTCCACACACAGCCTCATCCCCTTCTCTCGGGAGACAGCCCAGAGTTACATCCAGGATCTCCGGGTCACACATTCTTCTCCAGCAGGACTAGGTTCCGATCCTGTGTTCTGGTGACCAGTGAACTAAGCGGGGGTGAGTTGTCTGCCTGCCCTCCTGACACCCAGCGTACAGAGCTGGAGTAGAAGTGACAGATTCCCATTGAGCAAAGGGAGGGCGCAGTAGCCCCTGGTTGACAGAAGTGACAGATTCTTTCCTGAGAGACAGGTTTTGTGAGGGTTCCCAGCCCTGACAAGGGGAACGTCTGATCTGGCCTCCAAAGGGCACCCCAGCTTCATCTCAAAGGGGTTTCTCCTATTTCATTATCTTCCCTGACTACACCTGAAATTCTCCCTGGGGCGTAAGCCCTTCTTCTTGGCTTCCTCACCCGGTTCTTGGAGCGTTTCTTCCTGCTCATGGAACCTGAAGGGATGTTTTAAGTCTACTATATGCATAGTCAAAGACATTTTCAGGGTGACTTTGTGATTTCTCTGGCAATAATCTTCTCAGAAAGGTAGTGGGCTGAGTGAGATAGGGAAAACTCTGGGAGGGTAGATTTGAGATGCCGGCAACCGGAAATCCCTGCACAGATGTAGACTAGTTGGATGTAGGAGCCTGGCATCGGGGAGGAGTCCAGGCTGGAGAGATACGTGGGGAGCCATCACCATCTGGCTGGCATTTATCAGGAGGCTGGCACATGTAGTCAGAAGAGAAGAGGTCCAAAGACAGCCTGGGTCCCTCCAGTGGCCAGAGGTGGGGACGAGGGGTGCGTGCCACAAGCCGGGAGATGAAAAGGACGGCCTGGGAGGTAAGTAAAAATCCAGAAGAATGTGGTGTCTCAGAATAAGAAAGAACATGGCGCAGGGAGGAGGGTGTCCTCAACTCAAACAGTGGTGCTGAGGGACCAGTAGTGGGAGGACTGAGGGTGGACACCTGAGGTGGTCGTCGGTGACCTGGGCGAGAGCTGTTCCTGTGGAGCGCTGGAGTGACAGTCCTACTGAAGTGGGCTCAGCCGACAGCGGGAGGGGAACATGAGTGCACGTGACTGCGGACAGGGTGGTCTTGCTGTGAAGGGGAGCGGGGACGTGGGCATGGGTCTGGTGCGCAAGGGCAGCGGGGACGCTTCGCCCCTGGTAACCGCCCTGAGATGGGGCAGAGGATGTGGCCGGAGCTGCCGGGAGACGGGGCAGCGAGAGCCCGGGCAAGTGAAATGTGCGGAGTGAAAGTAGAGCCTGGGCAGCAGCTGAGAGTGAGGATGAAGAGGCGTCTTGGGGGTCCGAGGAGAGAGGGAACTGCCGCGCAGGAGTGGCGGGAGAGCGGGGCGCGGGTGGCCTCGGGACCTGTGGCGCCGAGCGGCAGGGAGGCCCCCCCGCCCCGGCGGCCGTGGTCATGCCTTTAAGGAGGGACGCCCCCCGCCCGTCCCGGTCGTGGCTGTGCCTCCTCGGCAGAGCGCAGCCTCGTGGGCATGGGCGTGGAGCGCGCAGAGCTGGATTTAACCGCATTTGGGGGTTTTGCCGCCGTCGGCTTCCGTGGTTCTCAGGCCTTAGGTTTGGACTGGAGCTACACGCCGGCTTTCCTGGGCCCCCAGCTTGCAGAGGGCAGATCGTGGGGCTTCTCAGCCTCCACCATTGCATGAGCCAGGCCCTCATAATGGATCTCTTTGTGTATATCTGCATCCATCCTCTTCGTTCTGTTTCCTGGAGAACCCTGACTAATCCAAGGCGTACTGGGGGAGGTGATGGGGGGTGTGTGGCCGGCTTAGGGAGGAGGGGAAAGTCCTGGGCGCCAAGCAGGAGCAAGGAGGTGGGAGGACAAGTGTCACTTGAGAGGCTCCGGAGCCGCAGCGCCTGCTGGACAGAGCCAGGCTGAGGTTCGCACGTGCAGGTGAAGAGAACATTCAGAGAAGAGGTTGCAGACGTAGGAACTGGGGAATTGGGGAGGGTGGAGATGGGGTCGCAGGGCCCATGGAAGGCTCCGTGCAGTGGGGAAGGGGTTTGGATCGTAGATGTTTAATGAATGCAGTGTCCTTCCTCAGGGAGAATAAGAAACTCACCCAGGGTCACCAGACTACTCAGTGACAGGGAAGCGGTCCTGATGCCAAAGCCTGGACTCTCTCCTCTGAGTCCAGGCTTTTCTGTGAGAAACACGGAAATCGCTTGTCTGCCTCCTGTTCCAGAAAACCCCAGGACTCCAATCACCTTTCCTTTTCTACTATGGAGAGCCCATGTTGCTCTCTGGGCTCCCAGATCTCTTCAAGATGCTGGATAAAGTCTGCGGATTTTCCCCAGAAGAGTGTGCATGTGCACAAAGCCTGTGCATTGCAGGGGTCGTGGACCCTTCAGGACCCATCCAGAGCCCTCAGGTTGACACATCCTGCCCTGTGGCCTCTGTCAGGAGGCGGAGCTGAGGTGAGCTGGACGTCGATCCTGAAACGAAACGGTCCAGCCGCCCTGACATGACCGCGACCAGCAGCGCCCTGTTACTAAAGGCCAGGTGGCTAAGCTGCCACTTGGGCACCCTGCTGCCCTGTCGGGATCTCCCTGCAGTTGCCTGGACACCAGGACAAAGGAGGAGATGGTGGATGGAAGTGGGAGCCAGCGGTGTGCCACTGCCACCCGCCGCAGCTCAGGGCTCTTCACGGTGTGTCCTGCTGCACCCAAGAGGAGCTGAGCAGGTCCCCTGGCCTGCCCACGAACCGTTCGGGGCTGCGTCAGCACTCATCAGACCAGCCCTGTCTGGGAAGCTTCCAGGGACCCCTCTCTGAGGACACAACTCCAAGAAGCTAGGCCTGGCTGGGGGATGGCTAGGATTTCTTCGTTCCCAGAACCCCAGGGCAGAGCTCCTCCAAGGATGCCTTATGCTCTTGTCTAGTCTCCAAAGTAACAGCCATCTGCACCTGGAAACCAGTACTTAACACCTGTGAGGGCAGCAGGAAGGGCAGCCTGTCTGAGGCTTCTGAAGAGGTTTGCAGCAGATACCCTCGGGAATTAGCAGAACCTTGAATTAGCTTGCTGGCCAAAAGTGCCTCATTCTTCGAGATCCCGCAGGAGTCCCTGGATTTCTCTGTCTTTTCATTTAATGCTGGAGAGACCCCAGCCATTGTTTCTCGCTCTCGATTCTTCCTCTGGAAAGGAAACAGTCCTTTTTCTTTCTCCCCGTCCCCTCCTATCCCCCCTTTTCACCTAAGAAAATGTAAAAGTTCTCCATACAGTAACTACAGTGAAAGCAGCTCTTAATCTTATCAATGATGACAAGAATAAGGAACACCAAAGTAAAGCAGGTCCTTAGGGTGTGAAAATGTCCTCAGGCTGGATATGCTGAGAAATCAGGGCTCGTGTTCTGATGAGAAAACCAAAGCCTGATTTCTAGGAAGTTACTATGTCACCAGATTCCTAGCACCCATGTAGAATAGATCATTTCCTAGTCCAGTAGGAAATGTGCTCTAGTTAGGCTCTTTTCATAGCAAGAGTCTTAAGTTACTAAAAATGAAATAAAATAAATTTTTTTTTTTTTTTTTTTTTTAATAAAAGGGGGTTTATTTTAAGGATACCCATGACCAGCGAGAACTGGCCTGGGTCACCGTCGGGGCTTGTGAGGGCTCTGTGTGGTGGCCGGCAGGACCCCGCTCTCCTGCTGTGAGCCTCTGCTGGGTGTTCCTCTGTCCTCCGCCCCACTGCCTCAACTTCCACAGAGCCACTTCCTCAGGAGGTGGCCCATCACACTCCCTCCCGACCTCCCAGCATCACACCTCAGATTCCCCTTCCATGGCCAACGGCCTCTTAGCTCCAGTTCCAAAGAGAGAGACAGGTGGACTGGCCCATGTGATAGTTTTCTGGGGCTGCCCTTGGCTCAGGCCACTTCTGTTCCAGTTAGCTGTGCGGAAGTGTGTCTTATGTGATACAGCATGGTGAGAAGTGGGGACAGCTTGCTGCTCCCAGGAAAGGCGTGGATCTGAGGCCCCCATGACACGCCTTCCACTACGTAGTTTCAATATATTCCCTTCTAATATGATCCAGCTGTCAAAACACACCTCATCGAAAGCCACATCTAGTTATTGCCTTAGAATCACTAGGCAGGGCCATTTCAGAAACCACCTGCTCAGCAGAGTCAGTTTCATCCTGGGTTATGTTGAGATCCCTTCTAGACATCCCTCCCCTCTCCATTCTGTAATCCATGCACTAATTGGCTCATACAACCACAGCCAATATAGATCCCATATGACAGTGGCACAGAAATGAAGCCATTGCATGGGCAGAAAGGGAGCCACCTCCTCCACTTGGCTCCTGGACCCACAAATTCCAGTGATGGCAGGGACAGCACCATCATTGTGACTTGTCCCCAGACTGCCCTGAGCCCTGCAGGCGCCGTCCTAGCCTCATGGTGTGGGACCTCCGCTGTCAGATTGAGCACCTGTAGGTGGTGGGAGAACTTGGGAGGCCCCACGCGAACTCACTTCTTTGTGCTGCAGTGAGTTGCGGTTGCTCAGTGGGACTTCCGGAGCTCCTGCCTGTTGACAGGGCTGTGCCACTACATCACAGGGAGAGCTCCCTGGCTTTCCAGCTCTGTTCTGAGGTCTCAGGATAAATTGAGGGACCAAGATTCCCTGCAGCGTTTCAGTGAGACATACCCCTTTTGATTAGGCTGAGGACTTTTATGATGCTACAGCTCCTGCAGAATCCCTGGGGGCTGCCCATCAGTTCCCCTTCTGGAATCTCTTGGCTTATAGGTGAGTGATTTTGCTTCTCCAGGCGTTTGGATCACCACACCCTTTGGAGTCACCAGCTGTCATAGCCACAGCTAGGTCCAAAAGACCACTGCCCTAAGGCCTTTGTTGCTTACCAACAACCTGGGCTGGCCTCCCCATTTTAGTGGAGGTGGGGAAGGGCATAAGAGCCTATCAGTTGAAGTGCTTTTCCTCCTGGATCTGACTTTGACCTTGTTGCATGATTGTAGGCTGGACAGCCTCATCATAGAAGCTGTGGGTGGGGCAGGCACTGGGAACACACACTGCAGACTGTCATGATGTTCTATGAAATTGAACGCCCTTTAAAAATAAACGTGTCCCTTCGGCAAGCTGTCAGTGGGGTGCCATTTCCATCCATGGTACCACACCCCCCCCCCC
>NW_006785403.1:27389-28559 GCF_000442215.2 Lipotes vexillifer | reverse complement strand
ACCCCCCCCCCCCCCCCCCGCCCCTCCTGAGGGCCCCTGGAGTTGTGCGCTCTGCTTCCCCAGCCATGCTCCAAACCATCCTCCAGTCTGCGTTTAGGATTCTGCATCTTATGAATGGGGAAACGGAGGCAGAGAACATTTAAGTGATTTGTTCAAGGTAACAGGGCACGAATAAGGACTTTAACTTCCTAACTTCTAACCCTATTCTGGACCTTTAGCTTGGCGGGAGCAACTCTTTAAACTTTTAGCAGGGAGATGTGTCCACGAGGGCTGGTTCTCAAGAAAGAAAGGATGACATCCTTAGATGCTTAATTAAGAAGGTCACCCCCCTCCTGAATGGCTCTGCTCCCCAGTCTTGGCTTCCTCATTATCTTGGTTAGATATTCACTTTGCTTTCTTCCGTGCTCATGACACATCGTTCGTTATGTTGGCGGCAGAACGAATAATCCACTCCCAGGCTTGGCCTCCCTTTGTTCCCAGCACTCTGCATCCTCCCTGCCTTTTTCCTCCAGAGATCAAACTCTTTTATGCCTTTTTCTAGTTTCCTTTGATGCGAGCCTTGATGGCTTCGAGGCTGTGCTTGTCAGTTGCTGTTTTAACAACTCAGAGGTCATTTCAGTCCTTGCTTCTGTAGAAACGATGAGTCTGGAGGGAGGCAACCCAACGGCCTCCCCTTCCTCCCCTCGGTTTGTTTATGTGTTTGCATCAGTCTCTCTTCGGCAGTCATTGTCCCGTATATGAAAATGTGAACCTGATTTTGACAGCTGGCAGTGTCTTTGATATTGGAAGATGTCATTTGGAAAAGAGGGGGAATGACAGCAGATGGGCAGCAGCTGGTCTGCACGGCGGTTGCCCCTGGGCGCAGCTGTGGGTGGCTGGGATGGGGTTTGGCGGGTGGGAGTGTGTGTGTGCAGTTGTCTCT
Source organism: Lipotes vexillifer (assembly GCF_000442215.2). Lineage (NCBI taxonomy): Eukaryota > Metazoa > Chordata > Mammalia > Artiodactyla > Lipotidae > Lipotes > Lipotes vexillifer. The sequence goes on along the minus strand of NW_006785403.1, from coordinate 27,637 downwards.
GTTTTGTGTGTTGCCAGATTCCCTGGGCTGGATATCATTAGGCCACAGCATCGTGCTCCGTCTCGTTAGAACCAGGAGTTCCCGGCACCAGGGAAGAGGGAAGGAGAAAGAGCCAAGAGACGGGGGATGAGAGGAGGGGAGAGCAGCAGAGAGCACCCCAAAGGCGGAGTTGGAGTGAGGGGGGCGGGGGGGGGTGGAAGGGGAAGGCACGGGGGGGGGGAATGGGGAGCTGGGTGCGTGGAGGGGCT